>NW_007726876.1:368393-374305 GCF_000696425.1 Galeopterus variegatus | reverse complement strand
GGTACTTTGTTTTTTTTTTTTTTTTTTTTTTTTTTTTTTTTTGGTGGTGGTGCTGGTCAGTACAGGGATCGAGCCCTGGACCTTGGTGTTATCTGCAGCATGCTCTAACAAACTGAGCTAACCAGCCAGCTGTTTCTCCTCTTCTTGACCTCCAAACTTTAACTTGGCCCAGGGCTTAATGCAACTGCATTTTTCTTATTCAGGTGATTTCATCCAGTCCAATGGCTCAAAATACCACCTCTAATAAGGCTCCTAAATTTATATATTTCCCACCCAGAACTCTCTTTTCAACTCCCAGAATATATTTCCAGCTGCTGACTCCATCTCCAACTCCAACGTCCCTGTGTTTCCAGAGCTGCTATTCCAGCAGAAAATGCAGACAGTGGCACCTGTGAGCATTCACACTGATCTTTTCAAAAGTCAAGTCCGACTATGTCACCACCCTGCCTAAAACCCCCAATGTCTTTTAGAATAAAAACAAAATTCCTGATAACATGGCCCAGAGATCTGGTGGACCCTGCTAAGACTTTGGATTTTATTCCGAGAGTACTGAGACCCCACTGAAAGGAAATGGAAATAAAACTGAAAGAACCATTGAACTTCACATAAGTGTTTCTTCCTCCAGAGATATTATCTCCTGAAAGATCCCGTCCTGGTTAAACAGAGGACATGACAAACTAAGAAGGTGGAGTCCTTTTACTTCAAGCTGACATTTTCCTCTCCCTGTGTCAAGGGTCTGTCTGATCATAGCATCAGAGCTGCCACTGATATGCATTCCCTGCATCCCTGAGCTATAAACTTGTCAATCTTCACCCCTTTGGTTATTATCACCTTTTCTTTATTTTGTGTGTGTGTGTGTGTTTGGGGCAGCTGGCCAGTACAGGGATTGAACCCTGCACCTTGGTTCTATCAGCACCACCCTCTAACCAACTGAATAACCAGCCAGCCCATTATCACCTTTTCTTTAAAAAGAGGAAACTGAGGCTCAGGATGTTTAAGTAACCCGCCTGAAGCTAAGGATTTGTGTCCCTACCGTCCAGACTACAGTGAGCCAATAGCCATCTGAACCCAAAGTGAAACCCCAGCGCTGTCATCAACCTAAATTTCCTCGATTTTAAAAAATCTACACCGCTGCATATTTCTCTGCATCTTATTCTCTGATGCCCACCAAGCAGCCATGTGTGGCTCTGGGACAAAGCTGGACATCCTCCCTCACCTTCCTCCCCTCCCCCCATTCTGGAACAGCAGTATTTCACTTGGTTGCCCTGGGGCTAGGCCCCTCCCACGTCTCAGTCACTCCCTGGAGTTCGTGGTGTACCTGTGTTCACGTCCCTCTTCCCCAGCAGACTGCAAATTTCCTTTGAAAGTAGGGAAGAAAGGTCATGTCAATTACGTCCCAACAGCAATTAGCAGAGAGCTTTCTGCACAGAGTTGGGAGGCAATAAATGTTTGTAAAATTAAAATGTTGTAGACTAGGTATCAACCTTCTTTCCATGCCTTCTGCTAATTAGTTAGTAAATCTTACAGATCCTATTATTCCATTATCTCTTAAAGCACCCTTTCCTTTCTATTCCCACAAATTTTGTTTCTTGTTTCCTTCTGACCTGTGTAATAATCTCATTACTGGTTCACCTGTAATTCCCTTCTTCCTAGCCCAGAATACTCTTTCCTGAACCCCACCGATAACCATCCTGCTACTGCCCTGTGTGAAAATCTCCAGTTTTACCAAAATAAGTCATAATTCCCTCTCAGGATGTAAAACCATACCATGGCCCCTACCAACCTTTCAGCCTGAGTCATTCAGTAAATATTTACTGGCCACTCCTTTTCTCCCAAGCACTTGGCTAGGTAGCATTTAAAGAGTGAGGCACAAAACAAATCAGATTCCTGCCCTCGTGGGGCTTACATTTTAACAGGAGAAATAAACATTAAACTAGTAAAAACAAATATAGTATCTATGCTAGAGAAATAATCAGTCATGTACACAAAGAAGCATACACAAGGATGTTCATTGCAGCATTGTTTATAAGAGTGAAAATTAAACCAACTTACAGGTTCGTTAAAAAGGAAATGGCCATGTAAACTATATTCTACCCAAATTTTAAAATATAGACAGCAGTTGGAAGGCATGAAGTAGTGCCACATGTACTCATGTGCACAGAGCACCAAGACAAGAGTTTTTTAAAAAAAAAGGAAAAAAGCTGCAAAAAGGTAAGCCATTTTTGTTTAAAAACGCATGCAATAATATATTTTCTAAAGGAATTACAAGTATATGTGTATTATATATAAATATACATACACACACACACACACAAACACACACAGATCATAAAGACATATCTATACAGATGCATGAATAAAAGTTGGGAAGGCCCACACCAAAAGTCATTATTTTTCAAATGTGGGCAAGGAACCAAAACAGATTGGTGACGGTTGAATGTTTTGATCTTCTGTATGTAAAAAATAACCCTATTTTACCTATATAATTAAAAATTAATTGGCTGTTAACATACATGAAATAAGCCAAGTACAGAAAGACAAATACTGGATGATCTCACATGTGGAATCTGAAAAAAGTCAAACTCGGGCTGGCCACTTAGCTCAGTTGGTTAGAGCGTGGTGTTCATAACACCAAGGTCCAGGGTCCGATCCCTGTGCTGGGCCAGCCACCAACTAATTAATTAATTAATTAAAAAGTCAAACTCATAGAGGTAGAGAGTAGAATGGTGGTTAGTAGGATCTGGGGAGTAGGATGGCCTAGAAGGGTAGGCAATGAGGAGACCTTGGTCAAAGGGTACAACGTTTCAGTTAGACAAGAGGAGTAAGTTCTGGAGACCTACTGTACAGTATGATAACTCTTATTATAATAATGTATATTTGAATATTGCTAAGAGAGGTTTTAAATGTTCCCACCACAGGAAAAAAGTAGATGAGGAGATGTGTATGTTAATTAGTTTGATTTAACCATTTCACAGTGTTTAAATATATTAAAACACCACATTGAACCCCATAAATGTATGCAATTACAATTTTTTTTGGGGGGGGGGGCCGGCCCATGGCTCACTCGGGAGAGTGTGGTGCTAATAACACCAAAGCCACGGGTTTGGATCCCATATAGGGATGGCTGGTTAGCTCACTGGGTGAGCATGGTGCTGACAACACCAAGTCAAGGGTTGAGATCCCCTTACTGGTCATCTTTTAAAAAAAAAATAATAATTTTTTTTTAACTACACACTGTATTAAATACTCTGGGGAACAAAACATTAGGGATGAATTTTTTTACTATTTCCAATTATTACACTGCTTTTTGGTAAAATTTGATAATCCATTCTTTACTCACCCCCTTGCTCTGTTCCAGCTGCCCGCCCCACCCTTACTTCCGATGTCTCCAAATGCAAGTGCCACATACATGCAAAAATCAATCTGTAGTCATCGTACCCATTTCCCAAGGTCCACTTCAACTGCCACCCCCTCCTGTATGACATCTACTGGATTATGCCTCACCCTGGATGTATTTGTCCTGCCATCAGAATACACTGCAGTCTCCTCAAAGGAAAGGCCAGTTTCCTGCATGCTATGGACCCATAGCCAACACATAGGAAGTGTTCCCATATAATTAATTATCCTCCCTAGCTTCTTTCATTCACTCTCTCATTTACTCTCTCACTCAACAAATAAATATTAAGCACTTACTAGGTACCAGGCACTATTCTAGGCTCTGGGGATGCAGCAGGAAACCAAACAGATTAAAATGCCTATCCTCGTGGAGGTAACCTTTAATAACGTAGTATATTAGATGGTACATTTTTACAAAGAAAAATAAGGGGGACTAAGGGGCTAGGGAGTGGAGGGTGGGACTGACATTAAATAGGCTGGTCCCAAAAGGCTTCTGAGAAACATCTGAGTGAAGATCTCAAAGGGTGACAATGGGAGCCACAAGGAGTTCTAGGGGAAGAGCATTCCAGGTTCAGGGACTGGCATGCAAAGGCCTTAAGGCAAAGTGTGTCCATTGATTCAAGGAACAGCAAGAAGCCCAGCATGGCGTTGTGCTGGCGGCAAGAAGCCTAGCATGGCGTTGTGCTGGCATAGAGACAAGTCAGAAAATTAAGATGAGAGAGGTGCATGATGATTGCAATGGGCCTTCTGTCCATGATGAAGATTTTGGATGTTGTTCTAAATGAACCTGAGGGCCATTAAATGGTATGAACAGAATGATGACCTGGCTTGGTTATTAAGTGCCTTATTAAACAAGATGCTATAACCAAGCGCGCTCTTAAATTATTAACACAGTCTCCTTTGCTGAAATCACTTAGGATGTTTAAATGTGTCCATGTTTTCAGGTTACTTTTCAACAACAATAATAGTAAGAAGAGAAAGGATAAGAAGGGAAAAAAATAATAAAACTATTTATTGAGCCCCTGCTATTTGCCAGAGATTCAACTCCATATCTGATATATAGCATGGTGTTAATTAGTTCTCCTGATAACTTGTATATTTAGATCTATATGCAGATGAGGAAACGGAGGCCATCAGAAGTTAACTAACTTTCTGACTTACTAACTTCTACTTGAGGTTCTACAACTAGAATGAAGTAGTATTCTAGCCCAGATGGGAGTGGTGAAGTCCGAGCTGACTCATGCCATTCTTTTTCGTCCTAAGTGGTTGACCTTGGTCTTAGGAGAACAAAGAATAATAATGGCCATCATGGATTGAGTACTTATTGACAGACCATTTCAGGATACCCAGGCAGAGTCGTAATGTGGGTCTCCCCCATTAGAAGGCCACGTCTCAGAACGGCCACACAGGCATCGGTTAAAGGGCTGAGCTCTTGAAACTGGCTCTCTGGGGTCAAACCAAGACTCGTCTTCCCGGCTGTGCTGCCTTTACCACGCCACTTGTTCTTTCCCTCCGTTTTCCCCATTTTACAGGTGGAGGTAATAGTACTCAGAAGTGTATTCCAGAGGAATAAATAAATAATCTCCTCACACATGACATGCACTGGGGAGGATTTGGCACACAGTAAGCACTCCATTACGGCACACTATTACTATTATTATGATTTTTTTTTTTGGTGGTTGGTCGCTGTAGGGATTGGAACCTTTGATCTTAGTGTTATAACACCGTGATCTCACCAGCTGAGCTATCCGGCCAGCCCAAGGCACACTATCACTGTAAAGACCATTGTCCACAGTCAGAAGCTCGCTGGCACTCCAAACCCAGTCATACACCCACAAACGTGTTCTCAACCAGGGCAGGGCCCTGCCAAGGGACTTATTCATGAA
The DNA here is from genome assembly GCF_000696425.1 of Galeopterus variegatus. NCBI lineage: Eukaryota > Metazoa > Chordata > Mammalia > Dermoptera > Cynocephalidae > Galeopterus > Galeopterus variegatus. The sequence goes on along the minus strand of NW_007726876.1, from coordinate 369,023 downwards.
TGGGATAAGAGAAGCAAGGGTGTTTATAGCAGGTGAGGGAGGGACTCAGTTTTTTTGTTTTTTTTTTTTTTTTTAAAGATGACCGGTAAGGGGATCTCAACCCTTGACTTGGTGTTGTCAGCACCACGCTCAGCCAGTGAGCAAACCGGCCATCCCTATATGGGATCCGAACCCGGGGCCTTGGTGTTATCAACACCACACTCTCCCGAGTGAGCCACGGGCCGGCCCGGACTCAGATTTGGACCCAAATTTGTCTATTCCAGAACCTGCATAGCTCAACCATTAGCTCGCCCGCCCAGTGTAGACAAAGCAAGTGTAATTCTTTGAAGAATATACCTTGATCGGGGCAATCTCCATGGAAGGTGGCAGACGACCTGCCCTTCAGCGTCCCTGAGGTATCTTCGCCCAATTGGGGGTCAAGGAAGGCCTGAGAAGGAGACAGAGGGGAATGTGAGGGCAGCAGCGGGGAGGGAAGGGAAACTGATGAGCTTTAGGGAGGTGCGCCCGCCCAAGCCACACCCTGGGACTGGGGAAAATGCTGGAGAAGAGATTAAGGTCGGAGCCACATCCCTGATAGGCGTACAGTGACAAAAAAAAAAAGAAAGAAAGAAAGAAAAGAAAAAAGAAAGC
>NW_007726876.1:366049-367944 GCF_000696425.1 Galeopterus variegatus | reverse complement strand
AAAGAAAAGAAAAGAAAAGAAAAGAAAAAAATCTGTCACATAACCCTCTCCAAACCTATAACGGTTGAATTTTCTCCAAGGGTTTGTAATCAATATGATGAATTCCTTAAAGAAAATAAGAATGTGATGAAGAGAAATAAACTGTTTCTGAAGCAGTTTTACTCGAAGTCTACAAATAAAAACAGCGTGTCCCCAAGGAGACAAAGTAGAATTTGGAATCGCAGCTAAAATGGCTCTGCCTTAATCCTCTGTGAGCCAGTACCGTGGGGCTGTGTTTACAGGAAACCCCCGCCACCAGAAGTTTTCTGCTAGTTTTCAACCCATACTTTTGCATCATCAACTCAGTCATATGGAAACAAATAAAATCGTAAAATTAAGGGAGAACGCTGACCTGTTCATTTCTACCTTCTTCAGGATGGATAGAAGCAAGAAAAAAAGCAGGTTCCCCTCCCCCTCCCAGACTGTGCTTCCCGACTGGGTGGAAACTATCTCATTACCACATTTTCAACAAGTAAACCAGTTTCCTCGTTTAATCAAAGTTACTATGTGGTAGTTTGGTAGTCTGCGCATGCCATGTTTTTATAGCTATAGAAAATGTGTGTTTATTTATTTTGAGATGACTATGACCGTATGACAAGCATAAGTCAGCCTCTTACAGCCAATGATTTATAAGAGTTCTGAAAAGCACTGCCTTTAAACATTTTAATAGAGGCTCTCTCATCCTTTGTAAGTGGAAGTGTAAATTGGTACAGTCCTTTTGTAAACAACTAAGTGAGACCAGTCAAGGGCCTTACAAATGTTCATACATTTTGATGCAGCAATAGCACTACTGAAATCAGTCCTAAGGAAACAGCTCTAATCAAGGAAAAGGTGTAAAGATATTCATGGCAACAAGACTTACTATAAGGGGAAGAAAAATACACACATGAATTCTCTCTCCATATATGTGTGAAGACTCACAAATAAAGGAATGTTTAATCAACCAAGTTACCCCCCCCACACACACACTACTACACACAGCCATTTTAAAATCAGAAAGTTTTGAAAAATGTGCCATTTGGAAATAGTTGTAATAGCAAATGGAAAAACCAAGATGAAAAAGCACATTTTTTNAAAAAAAAAAGAAAGAAAGAAAGAAAAGAAAAAAGAAAGCCACGAGTCCCGACTGCAGCTCGGAGGGCTGCCCGACATTCGGTAGTGTAACTGATCCAGCGCCACGCTCCTGCACCGCGCGGCAGCTCCAGCACTAACGCGGCAGGTCTTCTCAGACACCGGAAATGAACAAAACCCAGCCTGCAAGACCTCCTGGATCCAAAGGCTGCCTCCAGCCTCAGCCGCTGGGACACCTCGGCCCGACTGCTTCCTCTCCCTGCCTCACCTGGGAAAGGGGAGTCATGATGTCGCCCGATGCATGGGCGATCCTGGAGCCCTGCAACGGTGCCTGACACCTTGCGATCATTCAGTAAACGTCAGCCAGAAGGGCTCTCGATGGCTCCCTGTTCCGAAACAGCCCCTTCAGTTTAACTAATCCCTTTGGCTTCTTTGACAACTTTTTTTTTTTTTTAATGTGGTTAGCACATTTTGTTGACATATTTTGAAAAAGACTAAGCCTACATGTCCTCTTAAAAATATTTTAAGATATTGTATTTTGCTCCCACTTGCTTTGAGGAATGACTTTGACCTCCTTGAGTGGGATGAAAACAGTGAAAAGCAAACGGAGATAATAGAAACATCTTTCCTGAATCCCCCTCCCCCCGCCCCAGAAAAGGAATTAAGAATTTAGATGCTGTATTTTAAAGAAAATCATGCTAAGTATTTTCTTATCAAGTTCCTTCTTTTTTCTCACATAAACACAACAGTAATGAATTTTTCTTTCTCCCTCCCGTCCTGAGAGA
>NW_007726876.1:351569-365495 GCF_000696425.1 Galeopterus variegatus | reverse complement strand
GGAAAAGGTGTAAAGATATTCATGGCAACAAGACTTACTATAAGGGGAAGAAAAATACACACATGAATTCTCTCTCCATATATGTGTGAAGACTCACAAATAAAGGAATGTTTAATCAACCAAGTTACCCCCCCCACACACACACTACTACACACAGCCATTTTAAAATCAGAAAGTTTTGAAAAATGTGCCATTTGGAAATAGTTGTAATAGCAAATGGAAAAACCAAGATGAAAAAGCACATTTTTAATAAACTATAAATCTTTTTACTGGTAAGCAAAAAGGTAGGATGTAAATATACATACAAACAAATATTAAAATCAGTTTTCTTATCAGGCCTAAATATTTTGTGATACCAAAAAATGTATTGTTGATTTTATTAGCTGTGATAATGGCATTATGGATTATTAGATGAAATATATATATACCTTGAGAGACATATACTGAAGTGTATAGGAAAAGAATGACATGATATATTAGAATTTCTAGGGACTGGCCAGTTAGCTCAGTTGGTTAGAGCATGGTGCTGATAACACCAAGGTCCAGGGCTTGATCGTTGTACCAGCAAACTGCCAAAAAAAAAAAAAAAAAAAAGAATTTGTATTACTTTAACAAGAAAAAAAAAAAGAGAGAATTGAAGCAAATGTGGTTAACATCCTGAAATTGTAAAACTGGGTGCTGGGTGTGGGGGTTCATTTTACTATTTTACTACTCTCTCTACTTTTGCATACATTTCAAAATTTTTACTAAAAATTTTTAAATGGTTGCTTTTTGGTAATGAAACATACATGATCTCTTTCCTACTTCCTATTTTTCTCTATATTCCATAATATGCCTGTATTACCTTTAAAATCTAACAAGGGCCGGCCCGGTGGCGCACTGCTACAGTGCGCCGCTTGGGAAGCGCAGCGGCGCTTCCACCGAGGGTTCGGATCCCACGTACAGACCGGCCGCTCACTGGCTGAGCGAGGTGCGGGTGCAACACTGAGGGCTGCGATCCCGTAGCCGGTCCCGGTACGGGCGTGACACTGAGGGTTGCGATCCGTTGCCGGACACACAAAAAAAAAAGACAAAAAGAAAAAAAAAAAAAATCTAACAAATTAACATTTATTTTACCAAAAAGAAATAAAAAATAGTCAACAGTCCTACAGAGATTTTTTTTTTTTTCTGCTGTGTAATTCTAGTGAATCCTCAAAATGGTATGATAAGCCTGTGTACCTAAAAACGTGAGCTCAGAAATTATCCAAATCCTCTTTTGGGTTACACAGTGCCATTCCAGACTATGCTGTAAATATGATCAGCTGATAAAAAGGCCAGCTGCAACTAGCCATTTTAGAGATTAGGAACCATTTAAAACACACACACACCTCTTGCCTCTTAAACGTTTAGTGTCAAGATACTTTGGTTTTATTTCTAAAGTTTCATGCAATAATCATGTAAGCAGAAAGCAGGGCAGAGTTCTACATACCGCCAAGCTGACTCAGAAGAAAGGGTTCCACATTCCTTAATTAGCAGCATCAGAAAAGCACCACTTCCTGCAGTCGAGTTCCCATTTCATCCACTTACTCAGCTGGCTCAACACACCCACAACTTCATGTAGAGGATTTTCACGCAGTCTGGAAACACAGATAGTGCTATTAATTTATTTTATTTTATTTTGTTTTGTTCTATTCTATTCTATTATAAATATTCTATATGGTATTCTAATTTTTAGAGATTGAAGATGTCCCTGGTGACATTATCTTTGTTTCCAGACTTCATGGATACCCTTTAAATACTGAGATTGCAGTTGGAGGCAGAATAGATGAACCCTTAGCCAACTTAGAAATATAGCTTTCTTGGTTTCTAAAGCTAAAAGAGGCAAAGTACTGGGCCAGAAGTTTCTTTCTTAGTACCAATTACTTAAATGAAGTTTATGATTTGTGTTAAAGTTTTCTGGCAGAACTCATACAGGATACAAGAGCCTGAGGAAGATCTCCAAAGATTACACGGTTTTCCAATGTGACATATTTGATCATGTTTGAAAAGGCAGTGGCAGCACTATTATAACCTTAATTGAAATGTCAAATTCTCAGGAAACACACTCTCCTTGTAAATATCGGATTTAACCATTGTTACAGTTATTTACTTTGAACTTCAGAGGTTTTAAAGAAATGTAAGATTTTAAAGAAATATAACCCCAAGCAGTTGACTGACAGATCTGACAGACATGTTTTTTCAAAACTATTTGAAAAACCATTATTTTTGCACACTGAGGGATCCCAAATCTGTTCTCCTATACATCATTCCATTTTCCTCTTTTTGTCCTTTCTTAAACTATATCTCTTCAAAGAATTCTTCTCTCTGACCACCAGGTTAGTAGAGTTATATTTGTTTTCTTTTTCCCTTTTAAGCCTACAGCACCCAGTATTCCCAGGCAGTCTCCCATCCAAGTATTAACTAGGTCTGACACTGTTTCGCTTCCAAAATCAGACAAGATCAGGCATGTTCAGGGTGGTATGGCCATAGACTATGTTTGGTTTTTAATCAAGCACCTTAGTTACAAATAAGAGGCAGACTGTAAAAAGCCCATAGTCTTATACCCCCAAGAGAAAGCAAAAGTGTTCCCTGGTGGCAAACCTCCTTCTCGAGGTCTAAGAGGAAGCAAAGTGTATTGAGGAATCTTTTTTCTCATGAAGACATCTCTGGCATATGAGAACTTCTGAGGCTGTTTGGTAAGGTAGACCAACAAACCTTGATTGGATCTCTTGAGAATGAGAACATTTCCTTCTCACCCCAGAAAGTAATGAGTTACTTCTACCAATACATACTATTATGAAAAATATATTTGAAAATATATTTACTTCAAATAACAATATGTCCAGTTGAATCTAGAGCCAAGGGCACTGGCTTAAATTAAATAAACTGAGCTTTCGGTATTCTTGAGTCATGTAAAAGCTATAGTTTGACTCTGTTCCTGACTTGGTTTCCCTGCACCCTCCTTATATCACAGGATACTATGACAGAGCATGAAAGCTACCCATGACCACGATATTATCTTCATGGAGACGCATCATAGACTTTTTTTTTCCTGGAAAATAATGTTTACAAAAATAGTACATTGTGAAACGTGATCCTTAACCCAAAAAGCTGAGTCTTCTTTCAACTTCAAAGAAATCAAGATTAAAATAAAATTATTCTTATTAATATTGGGAGGACATTATTCATATCTATGGGAGAGTTTTGCTTGTGAAAAAAATACCCGAATTCACTCTAAAGTTTTGTCTCCTTCCATTCCTGTACATTAGAAAATGATTTCTGCCCTTCGTTTTACTTTTCCAAGTTGTTAAAGATTTTGTCTCAGTTTTCAAAGAATGCAGCAAACACTGTACAATAAATCCATGAGAAAATCACTAGAATTTTGACCTGTAATAATTCAAAGCTTCTATTGTCTAGGGCACAAAGACTCCCAACATTCCCAGTATATCATATTGTGCTCTTTTTACATGGACTCCAGTGGTAATGATGCCCACCTGGGATTAGTAGCTTGATGGACTGAAATAATCTTAGCAAACTTGTAATGCTTTGGGCACAACCCTTGCTCTCTTGCCATCTAGCTGGGCCACCGCCGTTGCCACATCTGTTAGATAGCAACCTACGGGCCTTCCTGGCCTTGTTGATATTTCTTTGCCTACTAGCAAATCATTAGTTGGAGTATTTCCTTAGTCATAGACTGGCCGTTTACTGAGATGTTCTCAGTAAGAACCATATTTGAAGATAACAAATACTAATCTAAACAGGAATGTGAAAAAATATATACTTTTTCTTCTTAATGGTCTATGGTAGTTTTTGGCGATTTTCTGATTCTTAGCTGTTTTTAGGAGTGGAGCGCTGATTTTTTTTTTTTTTTTTTTATCTTTCCTATAACATTTGAATGTTTACGGCTTTTAAAAATATTTACATTTTCTAACTAGCCAGCAATACTTAATATCTTATATAGCTCCTAAGATTAAGAAAGTAGGAGAAAGCTAGAGAGATTTGGCAAACAAGTACATAATAATCTGGCAAGGAAATTCTTGAGCAGGAGTTTATGGATTTGAATTTATTGGAACATTTGAAAGCAATTACGATGTTTTTTTTCTCCCCAAAAACTTATTTTTGTCCTTTTTAAAACACACACAGGCATACAACTGAAAGATAATACTACAAGTATAAATGAATCATTAAGCTGATCGGCCAAGAAGTGAACTGCCGTGGTCTTAATAACATATTAGGGCGGAGGTCTGAAATCCAGTCAGACTTATTGTAGGTGTCAAGACCAACAATTTAAAGCTGATTCTATCTTCAATACTCAAATTTAATTACTATTTATTAACCTGAAAGAGAATGTCCTGCATAATGTTAAAAATACCCTCTTCCAAATGTGCAACTAGGCACAGAAATAATATCTATAGGGTTAAACTAGAAATGTATGTTGAACAAATGTAAACAGAATATAGTAGAGGCCACAGTAAGTAGATGAGTCAGAATTTTTCAAAATTTTCATTGTTCAATTGCCCCTAAAACAGACAAACAAAAAAGAATTATTTGAGGTAACTTCACAATGAACTAGAAGAACACTGTTATTAGATCTATGTACCTGTCATATTCCGAATATAAGAGTTCTCAGATTTTACTATGCAACTTAGAAAAGATTAGAGAACACAGTGTGGTATGCATGCAATACATAATTCTTAAAAAAAAAATCTTTTGATTTATTTTTATTTTCTATTTTTATTTTTGGGGTGGCTGGTCGGTATAGGGATCTGAACTCCTGACCTTGATGTTACAATGACTTTTATGATTAGAAAGCCTTACTGATCATTATAGAAAATTTGAAAACTGAAGAAAACACCCATAACAGATAACATGCCGGAAAAACTGCTGTTTTTATTTTGCTGTCTTTTAAAAAATGGCATAGTACTTAGCAGTACTCTGCTTTTCTTCTCCCAACAGTTTACAATGATCGCTTTTCTCAGGTGTTAAAAATAATGTAAGTTTCTCAAATCACAGCTTGTTTTTCTTTCTCTTATAAAATTTTATAAAATGCAAATGCTATAGAGGCTCCCTAGCCACCAACTCCTTTCGGTTGGGCAGAACATCTCTTAAAATTGAAACAAACAAAAAATGGTTTCATTGACAGGTGAGTTAAAACTCTAACAGGCAAAGAGAATCATACAACTGAAACTTTTTTCCTCCTCTGTATTTTAAGATATTTCAGGCCAAATTATCCTGGAATAAAGACTACAAAGGGGTGTTCATGTTGTAATGGAACACCAAATTGACAGGATAATTATTTCTCTTAAAAAGTTTTCAGTCTGGTCATAGTGGTGACCTCTAGGGAAAGAAGAGGACCTGGGAGTCTGGGGAACCCTGGTGGGAGGGAGACTGGCTTTTTTCTGTGTACCTTTTGAAATCAGAATTAGGTTTTAACTTCATAAAAAAATACATATGCAGATCTTTTTTAAGTATGGTAATACATAAATCTGTATAACAATCTTAGGGGACCAAGCTCATTAAGTAAGAAACATATCAGCTCTATTTCCAAGTCCATAAGACACTTAGCACTTCTCCTTTCTCTCACTTTCCACTTCAAAATCAAACCTTTTGGGGGCAGGGAGGGGGACTTGAGGAAGAGGGCACAGTAACTAAAAATAGGACACCTGTTTCCTTTCCTTCATGAGCAACTTCTCAGAAAAGCCTTGACAATGCTCCCAGAGCTAGATGGCCTAACCACATGAAACAGAAGCTCAAGAGATATTTATGAAATGAATCTTTACACTATTTGTGGTTTCTGTTCCCAGTGTTTTCCACTCATTCTCTGGACAAGGCGAATCAGCTACCGGAAGGTGGACTGAGAGTCCCACTTGCTGCAATTCCAAGTGTGAGATACTGTCCTGTGCATGAGGTAAGGGTTTCTTCCGTAGCATCACCTTCCAGGACAGCCTAGGTATCTCACCGGAATGACACGTGGCTGCCTCTGAGCTGTGGATCACTTCCTCATAGGCGGACACGCATGGGATTAATTTAGATATTTTCTGAAGTGCTTATTTAAATCCCTTCTCTGCCTGAGTAAGTAAGGACTTTGCTCATCCTGCTGTTTCCTTGAAATACTTCCACTTTACAGGGATGAGCTACTGCACTGGAGCGAGTTTTCTTCCGGAACACAAAACGGATAGTATGTCTTCACGCAGATGTTAAAACATGCACAGTTTGAGCTTTCCTTCAAAATGATGAGTGATTCTGGTTTTAATTCACAGTATTAAATGTTGCAAGATCTGTAATTTGATATCTAGCATGAGAATCCAACATGGGGCGTCTCTCTTCTTTGTGTCTCCCTATTCTATCTCAGTGTGACTGGGTGTCATCTGCCGTGGAGAATAGCTAGGGACCCACGTTGTGATTAGTCCAAAAAGCCAAGCTGGCAGACTCCTGAAATCGGAGTAGTAACAGAATCAGTCCTGACCTAACACAACAGACACGAGTGACAAAACGTTTGATTGTGCAATTTTCTCGGTAAGATGACCTGAGGCTAGTCCCATGTTTGCTCTCGTCGTTCTAGAAAATGTTTTCAATGCGTTTTGGGTACTTCACACTAAGCACTTTTTGCTTGTTAACTGTTGTGCCTTATTATGAGATTGTATTTTGAGAACATGTGGTGAAAGTTGGGATTTTTTTTTCTCTTCTTTTTTTTTCCCCCTTCTGCTTTAAAAACAAGATAAGCCTGTATGCAAATAGAGTTCACAGTAACCACAGTAACATTCTCAACTTTATTTATTGAATTACAGCGTCTTCTTCCTTCACCCGATTAAGTTCTATTTGCATACCTTTACCATTAGAAACATTTATTCCATTAACGAGTCATTTGAGACATCTGAGTTTATAGCTTTGAAGACGGATTCAACCATGCTAATACTGGAAGAATGGATGTTTTCTGTATTAAAACCGTGGGACTGTTTATGTGCAGAGAGAAACACACAGAGAGTTTTTTGTTTAGTTTTTAATTTTAAAATGTGTTCAAATAAAGATACTATTTGAAATATATTTAGTTGCTATCTCATACACTAAAGAAATATACAGTCTGACATCCTCATCCTATGAAGAAATGAATGGAAGGCTATTCTCCTTTTGTACTAAACAGAAATAGTTTCTTGAAGAAGAGTAATAGGTTTTTATGTTGAATATTTTTAAGTGAAAAAAAGAAAGAGAAAGAGAAAGACAACCTCAATGCTTTTCTCAGAACGAACAGGAAGCATTAGGAGGAAGTATGTGACAGTTTATTTTTCAACAAACACATGTTATCAAGTGAATGGAATTCCTCTGGAAGCTATGAAAATGAAGATTGGTGGATGGCTGTGTTCAGATAGCACGAAAGGCTCCTCAATATTTAGAACCTTTTTCAAAGCTAAGTTACTAATAAAAGCCAATTATTGCACTTTTCCAAAAGGAAACACTGAGTCATTCATGAAATGATCTAAGATTTCGAAACTTGCTTACACCATTTTTTTTCCTCCTCCTTTCCTACCTGTGCCAAAAAAACAGCTTCAGAAAAGCCAACCAGTAACTGGGGCCTAAATTCAGGGAGCCTGCACTGAATTAGCGCGAGACTGGATTCCTGATGCTCCAAAGGGTTGCAATCCCACCAGGATGGCAAGCTCAGAAATGCCTCCCCTGCTCGCCACAGTAGAGGGGCTTGGACCTACCTCTGGAGGGCCTGTGATTAACTAGTTCTGGCACAGTAATTATTTGGCCATACCCCTGGCCTGCATCCAAGTTTCATGTGGAACAACAAATGGGCGTGGGCCTGCAGATAGGCAGGTGTGTGTTCCTAGGAGCCATTACATATTTACAACCAGATCCCTACAGAATTTGGCCAGAGATGGGATGAAGATGAGAATGTGTTTGGCTAGAAAATACCGACTTCTTGATTCATCTATCAGGAGTGCGTGAGCTTAGGCCATTCAACCGTGTCCAAAAGACAGTCAACAAATGTTTATGTCAGGAATAAACTGTGAGTGAGGTGGTTTTAACCTGGGGACAGCTTCATCCTGTCTCTTTCCTGCTGAGGGAGAGTACTTCTGGGTACTTATTTTTAAAACATAATTTTAGGTAAATTCACTAAGAGTTTTTTTTTTTTTTTTAAAAAGATGACCGGTAAGGGGATCTTAACCCTCGACTTGGTGTTGTCAGCACCACGCTCACCCAGTGAGCGAACCGGCCATCCCTATATGGGATCCGAACCCGTGGCCTTGGTGTTATCAGCACCGAACTCTACCGAGTGAGCCACAGGCCGGCCCCAAATTCACTAAGAGTTAAACAATCATGGAAGCCGCTTATTTCATCTTTACAAACAGCTGTAAGTCCATGTAGATAAATAATGTAGACAAGGAAACAACGCTTGATCCAAGTAATCCAGAAAAGCTTGGAATTGTGCCTCCTTAACGTAATACCTTAGGTTTGCACTGCACTGTTAAAAGGATTTTACACATACATTGTCTTAAAATGCCTCTGCAAGATAGACGACAGGGAAGTAGAATGTCACAGGGAAGTAGAATGTCCCATTAGGAAACGGTGTGGCTCAGAGACACCATGACCTTTCTAAGGTCACAAAGTTAGTCCAATGCAAAGCCCAGTCTTAAATCCAGGGCACCTAGCAAAGAGTGCTGGTCTTTTCCTTCCCATCCTGCCCCTTATAAACTGGATCTGAATGTTCCCTTCTGTATACCTGGTCTCTGAGCTCCTATGTCTTTTACTTTTGCATTTAGCCTGTTCTATTAACTCCTAGAATTCCCACAGAATATTCAAGTCTGATTATACTCTCTACCTTGAAGATTCTGGGCCTTTTTCACAACAGGAGATGTGCCAATTTGAGAAGGAAGTGGTCTAGAGTCTGGTATTAGTGTAAAATGGCTTCCTCTTTTTCTCTTTGAATTTATTCTGGTATTATTTTATCCCAGCACCCCCCAAAAATTCCAGATTCTGTACCATATATGTGGGACTTTAAAAAAACCTTTTTAATTCACTAAGATGTTATACATGATCACCAGTGATTTTTAGTTTCCCTTGTGTGTGTTTATTTTTCACAATGATGCAGGGGTTTTTTTTTGTCATTAAGAATTATTTTTAAAATAATATAGTTTATATTATAGTTTTTGTGTAATTCACATGGTTTAATTCACACAATGGGTAGTTGTTACTGACACCAGTAGGAAACATTTTGCAAAGCTTTATGACAAAACATTAGACAGGGTTTAGGTCTCACTAATTTAGAATATGCCTGGTAAGCACTAGTTAAAAATTGATGATCCCAGGAAGTCTTTCTCAAGCAATTTTTGTAAAATACCTAGGAGACCTCGAACATTCTGTTACAGAGTTTTACAGTCTTGGGGAGAAGGGGCGGAGGGTGGTGTTTAGGAGAAATTCTGCTTTATTGTTCAGCTAAAAGTCCCTTGGCTCTGCCCTCCTCTGAGCACTGTGAGCTGGGAGGTGTCAGCTTTTTCTTTCCCTTACTGGCATTTTTACTAGGCATAAGAGTTGTCTCCTGTGAACGATTTCATTTTTGAAATGTGTAAAAGAAAACTTTGTTCTTTAGTAAGTGATTTTCTCCCCCCATTGGTTACAAATCCCTCCCTCGCGTGTAGTTTCCTTATCTCTTATTTGCAGAGCTGCAGCCATTTGGGGGAGGGGGAAGTGGTCAGCAATTCACATCATAATAATGGCAAACATTTTTTGATAGTGGTCACCATGTCCCAAGCATTATTCTAAGAGTTTACATGTATTCGGTCATTCAGTCCTTACCACAACCCTATGGGCTAGAAGTGGTTAGTATCCCCATTTAACAGAGGAGGAAATTGAGGCACAGAAATGTTAATGAACCTGCCCAAGATCATAAAACTAAGCCCCAAGCTGACCCACTATTCTCTGCTGTCTTGAGGTATTCATGCAGCCTGAAAACCTTCAATGAAGTCTCCATGGCTGGGATTAGCTCACTGACCTCTGTCCCAGCGGCAGAATTTTTTTCTAATCTCCCAGGAGTGCAGGTGAAAGTCAGAGAGTCTTTTTATGGAGACTTAGATTGAATAGAGAGTTGGAACCTGTTGAAAAAGAGAAAGTGTGTGACATTGATCTGAGCCAACAGTTTATTTTCATCCATTAATATTTCCTTTAAATCTACGAGCCAAATCAGTCGTTGCAACATAAACACACAGTGGTTATCTAGCCAGGTCAGGCCAGCTGGAAAATACGCCATATGTTTAAGAGTAAATGCTAGATGCTTTTGAATGAATAGATTTATTTCAATCCATTTTCAATGCTTATAAAAATTGTCAAGTGTTAAAACTTGGAGGATTTTATTCACTAGCTGAAGGACTCATAGTTATTTACTGTCTTAAAAGACAGCAATGAACAACAAACTAGAAAAAAACAAAAAAACACAACAAAGCAGACAATAAATTGGAATCTAGCTATAATGCTTGGGAGAATATATATTTTGCTTAATTATATTTTCTAGTTACTCAGATATCTAGAAATAAAAGCTTTGTTTCATCTTTTACATATTTTAAGTATATATTAAAACTCATATTTATATGTACATACAAATATTTCTTGTACTTTTTAATATGCAAGAAGTGTTTTTCAATCTTTAAACGTGGATAATATGGAAAATATGTCATCTTTTATGAAACAAGGTTAGATATCAATCAACTAAACCACAAGAAAAAAAATATCATTTTCATGAAGAATGCACAGTTCTTTAATGCTCTCATTTTGAATCTGAATAATCATTCATGATGAAATAGAAAGTACAATTAAGTAGTTTTATCCACACAGACTTTATAACATTCCCTGGAAACTTCTTTTTCTTGGACCAAGTCCCTAATATCATTGCTGTTCTTATGATTTATTTCTTCCTCCTTCTAAAGAGGAAGTTAAAAAAAAAAGGTTCAGTTTTTATACATACACAGATATTTTTAATGCATCACAAACTATATGAAATATTGTAGTGTGGTTTTAACAATAGAAAGAAAAACTATCTCTGGGACACATTCGAAGTTTGCAGAACTTATGCTGGTCATTAAAACTTTTTATTGTTGTTAACACTGGTGAACACAGGCAAATGCTTCTGACAACTATAATTTAACGAAGCTTTCCATTCTGTGTATGATGAAAAGACCTGAAGGCTCTCATTTTCGAGTGAACTCAGTGTAAATCCCACAGAGAAAGTTTAAATGATTTTAGTGTATGAAAGAGTTCAGTGAACTTTTAAATGTGTATTGAGCATAATAGATTTATACTGATAAAGCCAAACACCGAGAAGCAAAAGGTTATGCCAATACCCCTCCACAGAGAAAGAGCTTCCTCCCCACCACACACAGGATGTTTCCCATGCACACTAAAGGAAAACATAGTAAGTAAATGCAGCCAAATGAATCACCTATGTAAAGTCCATAGGTTTCTTACATCTTTGGCATTACAAACCTCAGATTCAAATAGACATAGAAAGAAGTTTATGCAGTGATTAAACTAACCTGAAAAAATTATGTCAGTGTGTAATACATGAAAATCTGGCTGGCCAGTTAGTTCAGCTGGTTAGAGCATGGTGCTGATAACACCAGGGTCCAGGGTTTGATCCAGCTGTCCCCCTATCACCAATCCCCCCCAAAAGAAAATCTTATCTTATGCACATGGACAACCATTCAACAGCACATATCTATTGCAGACCTACTCTGGCAGGCAATGTTTTAGGGGGTAAAGGTGAATTGATACCCACGAGGTTCTTGAAAATATGGCTGTTTTCCTACAGCCATAAGTGACAAATTGGAGCCTTGCAAAGTATGGCCAGTCACATTTCTCATTTGTTGAAAATTTATTTATTTTTTTCCCTGAACCCCTGAAAATTTATTGAGCACCTACTATGTGCCAGCACCTATGTTGGTGCAGAGATGCAGAATAGAACAAAGAAAACATGGCCTAACTGGGGTCAGCATTTTAATCAAGCAAACAGACATTCGATGGCTAATTCCCGTGGTTCTTGACCATTTGTAGGCATTAGAGTGATCAAAAGCTTGATTAAAAAAGCACATTGGGAGGAAAAAAAAGCAAAAAGTAAACAGCACACTGGTTATAATCCCAAGGTCAAGAATTTGAATCGGTGGTTCTTGACTATTTGTAGGCATTAGAGTGATCAAAAGCTTGATTAAAAAAGCACATTGGGGGGAAAAAAAAGCAAAAAGTAAACAGCACACTGGTTATAATCCCAAGGTCAAGAATTTGAATCCCCAAAGTGGCTGACAAAAGCAAAATAAAAAACAAAAGAAAAACCCAAAAAAAAGCACATTGGTGGGGCCTTCCTTGGGAGACAAGGTCTGTCACACTCTGTCACCCCAGGGGATGCTGATGCAGTTGCTTTGGGATCACACTTTGTGGAAGGTATTTAACTCTGATTGGAATACATGCTCAGTAGAAAACTTACACAGCACTGGAGGGTCAGATTTTGAGACAATGCCCAGGGCCCATGATACTCTTAAGGGCCTATGAAAATGTTTTTATTTTAATTTCTTTTAAAGCCAGAAGGAAAAGAATGAATATAATATTATTTATATATGTGATATATAATACATAATAATGAATCCAGCCAGGATTATATTTCTCTTTATACGAACACAGTCAAAAAAAGAATTAACTAAATAAAATTAAAAAATAAAATCAAGGGCTGGCCAATTAGCTCAATTAGAGTGCAGTGCTGACAACACCGAGGTGCAGGGTTTGATCCCAGTACCAGCCAGTCACCAAAGGAAAAAAAAAAAAATACACACACACACACAGTCATACAATGTAATTTTTGATATTCTTTTATAGAGAAAGGGGCTCACAAAGGCAAAAATATTTTGGGCCCACAGAGTCATGATTCAGCTCTGGGTACTATGGAAATATAGAAAAGGTCCTTGGAGGTTGTGGGAGTTTGAAAAATCTGGAGTTTCCAGGTAGGGGAAATAATTGAGCTGAGACCTGAAGGAAGAATAGAAATCAACTATGCTAAAGGCAGAGTTAGGGGGAAACAGGCAGGGAGAAGTTAGAGAAAGAAAGAGCTTTCTAAGCAGATAGAACAGGATATGCAAAGGCCCTGGGGTAGGAAGGAGCTTGAAAATCTTAAGAACTGAAAGAAGACAATGAAGTTAGAGAAATTCCAGCAAGGGGAAAAAGAATGGCATGAGCTCAGACAGAAGCCAGTCAGTGCTGAGCTTACAGACTACGTAGAAAAATATGGGCCTGTTTCTTTTTTCTCCTTTGCTTGATTCCTAGTTTGTTTCCAAGGGAAAATAAACTTTTCAGATGTACTGATTTTGTCTTAAGGATTTGCAAAGTGTGTATGAGTATCTACTTTTTAGTTATCTTTTTAATGCTAATAACCATCTAAGTTTTGGTTTGTTAGG
The DNA here is from genome assembly GCF_000696425.1 of Galeopterus variegatus. NCBI lineage: Eukaryota > Metazoa > Chordata > Mammalia > Dermoptera > Cynocephalidae > Galeopterus > Galeopterus variegatus. The sequence goes on along the minus strand of NW_007726876.1, from coordinate 352,044 downwards.
GTTTGGGGACACCTCTGAAAAAAGAAGAAAACATTCAGTGTTTCTGCATATAGAAAGAACCAACTTCTTTGTCTTCCAGAAGTTTTCCTGGTGTCTTTGATACTGAGATGTGATAGCTAGGCAGGATGATCGCATTGTCATCACCGATACTATAATTTGGATGGTTCTCAAAATCTTTATGTCTGATTGTAAAAATATTCATGAAGATTTTAGTTTCAAAATACTTACTCTTGATCCTTACAGATCAAAAGTAAAGTGTTTGGTAACTGGGAGGTGGAGGGAAAATTAAAACCGAATACCACAGTTTTCATTTATCACTCGCATTTGCAGCATGAGCCACATGAAACTGACTGCCATACCACGTCACACAAGGCCTCCTGTAACCATGATTTTAGGGAGGGCTGAGGACTATGACAAGCAGAGGAAACATGAAGTCACTTGAAGGGGAAGTCTGATGTGTGGAAATACAGGTCTA
>NW_007726876.1:346181-350956 GCF_000696425.1 Galeopterus variegatus | reverse complement strand
AAATAAAAAATCTTTTCTGTGCTCATCATATGATTTTCATCTTGTTTTTCTCACAGCATTTAGCATGATACTACCTACAAAGAAAATCAGTAAATGTTATGGAATTGATCAAAATAAATTTCAGCAACTATATTAATTAGGATAAAAATCATGAATAACAGATAAACACAAGACAAGAGTTTATTTCCCCCTCATGAAAATTAAATTTGGAGGAAGTTAATCTAGGGCTGAGTGGCACTCCATCACGTCAGGAACTGGGCTCTTTCTATCCTACTGTTCCACCATCACTTCCTGCAGCCTCTACCTCATGGTCCAAGGTGGCTGCTCAAGCTCCAGCTATCAGACCACATTCCAGCAAGCAGGAAGAATGGGTGGCTGGTGATCAGAAGAAGAGACATGCCTCTTTTTAAATTTTTTAAAAATCGTACTGTCTTTATTGTCTTGAAATTGCATAGTACTTTGATCAGGCATACTTTTAAATAGACAGCAAGGTAGCCCACTTGAAACTACTCTCTTACACGGGATATTTCAAGCTGTTTTACTACAGTCAGGGAGCAGGGACCAAAATGCTGCCTGGGCTTTAAAAGAACCATAATCAGGTTAAACAGAAGATCGAGAGTTGGGGAGATTTCCTTCTTGCCATAGATGAGAAAGAAATGTTGAAGGAAGTTGAAATTTGGACTTAGAGGAGGCATAGGAGATGTCTGGAGGGGCTTCACTGATAGCACGCAGTGGGATTTAGGGGCAGTCTAGAAAGGAAAGGAAAGGAGAAAGGAGTCCAGAGGGTCAATGCCTTGTGCTCAAATCTGAGATGAATGCCACCCACCAGGAGCAAGCCCAGAGAGCTGGGTCTGTACAGTCTGGGTGTTAACATGGCTACAAGACATACCCCTTTAAAGTCACTTCCAGGAAGTCATATATAGCACTTCCTTTTAGAAACCATTTGTCAAAATATAATCACATGGCTACCCTTAGATGCAAAGGAGTCTGGGAAATACACTCTTTCACCTGTGTGGCCACGTGTCACCTATAAGTTGGGGGTGTTATTGCTGAGGACGAAGGGAAGACAGATACTGGGGCAAACTGTCCCAGCAGTTCAGATTGATGTGTAAATACTATGAAGAATGGGAAAGGTCCCAGCCCTCTTACAGGAAGCTGGTAACATGTCCTGTTTTATCTTCCACTTAAAACTAGCGATACCTTTAGAACGGATGACTTTTTACTTGTAAATGTTCACTTACAACAGAACTCCTTAAGGAAGAAAGACGTACATAAAACTAGTTGACTAAGTAGGTTTTTAAAACTCTTCTTATTATTATGAACAATTTCAAGCAAATACAAAAGTGGAAGTGTATAATGAGCCTTCATCTACCCATTACACAGCTTCAACAACGATCAATTCATGATCCTCTCGTATCCCTGAACCCCACTCACCCCGCTATGTTATTCTGATGTGAATCCTAGATATCATAGAATTGCATCCATTGGTATTTCAGTAAATATCTCTAAAAATGAGGACTTTTTAAAAAGGCATAACCACAATATTATTATCACACCTTACAAAATTAGCAACATCTTCAATATTATCAGCGATTTTGCCAGTGTATGAATTTCCCTGGTTGGCTCACAGTTTTTTTTTTAAAAAATCATTTCTTTGAAAAAGAATCCAGACAAGGTCTATACATTGTGGTTGGTTGTTATGTCTTTTTGTCTTTTAATCTATAGCTGTACAGTTCTGCACAGTAGCCACTTGCCACATGTGACTACTTAAAATAGAATAAGTTAATATTAATACAATTAGAAATTCAATCCTTCAGCCACACAAGCCACATTTCAACTGTTCAATAGCCATATATGGCTACCATATAGTGCCTACCATGTTGGACAGCACACATATAGAACAACTCCAGCATCACATAAAATTCTGTTGGACAGCACTGCTATGTAGGATGCCTCTCTCTTTATTTCCTTGCAATTTATGTGTTGAAGAGACTGAGATGTATGTCTGTAGAAGTCCTCACTTTTTATTTTATTTATTTATTTATTCATTTAATGGCTGCTGGCCAGTATGGGGATCTGAACTCTAGACCTTGGTGTTATAACACTGCGCTCTAACCAACCTTCACATTTTAACTCTGGTGATTCTAACCCCCTGGTGTCATTCAACATGTTTCCTTCATTCTCTGGACTCCCTCTAAACCAGGAGCCTTGCTCAGATTCAGGGCTGATTCCTTGATGCCATTTAAGATGACAGGCAACCAAATTCTCAGTATTGTGTTGAAAAGCACAAAGAGAGATCAAAATCTGGAAGGATGTACACTACAACATCATCAGTAGTTATTCTGGGGAAGTTGAATGACCTTATTTTTTGCCTTAGTTTTATTGATCTGTTATTATTTTTTTCCACAGTGAGCATGCCTTTCTAATGAAAAATACACAATAGCTGCTATTTATTGCAAACGATGTGCCAGACACTGTGTTGAGATTCACTTACATTAGCTCATAGAATCCCCATGACAATTTCATGAGGTAATTACCATCTCCATTCTGCAGTAAACACTCAGAAAGATTAAGTAACTTGCCCGAGGTCATATGGTCAGTATTTGGTAGATCCTGGATTTAATGTCTCAACTGCCTGACTCTCAAGGGATTCTGATTTTGGTAAGTTGTGATGTGCAACCTGAGAGACTTCATTTCTGGAAGAATCCCTCAGGTCTGGGAACCACAGCTCTCTCTGCTCACCACACTGCATCATCATTTACGAATCATCTCATCTCCTCATGCCAAAGCCTCCTCTCAGCTGAAAAGTATTCTGCGTCTGTCACATATGAAGCTTGAAGCACAGTGCTGGTGCAGAACCTGTGCAGAAAAGATGTACTTTCCTCTCCCCCGTTGCCCATGAGAGGTGATGCTTGAGAGTTGATCATGGCAGCAGCTACAGTCTTCTAAGTCACCTCTGCATCTCCACATGACTCCCCACCAGTCCTTCCTTCTCTCAGTTGCCATCCATGCAAACCAATTTTTGTTGGGCTCTCACTATATGCCAGATCCATCAGGACACATTGGCGCACCTAAACAGACAAAAATCCCTGCCTTCATGGAGGTAATGGTTGTGGGGGTTGGAGCAGAGATTTAAAAAAACAAAAACCAGATAGTCAGATATAGAGAAAGCCAGATGGGGATAAGCTATTAAGAAAGAAAGATAGGTTGAATAGGGATTGTGTGTATGTGTGTTGGGGGTGGGGGGGAAGGTGGTAGAGACCAATCACACACAGCCTATTGTAAAAGTGTTGGCTCCTAGCCTGAGGAGGATGGGAGCCATAGCAGATTTGAGGACAGGGATGATGTGGTCTAGCTTATTTTTAACAGGATCTCTCTATTTGAAGACTAGATTGAAAGGGGAGCAAGAACGGAAACAGTGAAACCAGCTATGAAGGCATTCTTATAATCTCGATAAGAGATGTGAGGGCTTGAGCCAGGGAGGGGACAGAGGAGCTGGGATTTATCTGGTGTGATTCTAGATAAACTCTGAAGGTAGAATTGACAGGATTTGCTCTGGACTAGACACATGAGGGAGCAGTCAAGGGTGACTGCATAGCTTTTGGCCTGATCCAACAAATTCTGGAATTTTTAAATAATTTTTTTTTTTTTAAAGATGACTGGTAAGGGGATCTTAACCCTTGGTTTGGTGTTGTCAGCACCATGCTCAGCCATTGGGCGAACCGGCCATCCCTATATGGGATCCGAACCCGGGGCCTTGGTGTTATCAGCACCACACTCTCCCAAGTGAGCCACCGGGCCAGCCCTAAATAATTTTTTAATAGTTGTTTTTTGGCAGCTGGCCAGTACAGGGATCAAACCTTGGACCTTAGTGTTAATCAGCACCGTGCTCTAACCACCTGAGCTAACCAGCCAGCCCTTCTGGAATTTTCTTTAACAGAACTGAGAAGACTGTGGGAGGAATAGGTTGCATGGGGGAAGATGAAGTGTTCAGTGTGGGTTATGCTAAGTTTGAGAAGCTTTTCAAACATTCAAGGGGAAGGCTGGCCTGTGGCTCACTTGGGAGAGTGTGGTGCTGATAGCACCAAGGCCATGGGTTCGGATCCCTATATAAAGGGAGGGCCGGTTAGCTCACTTGGGAGAGCATGGTGCCGAGAGCACCAACTCAAGTGTTAAGATCCCCTTACCAGTCATCTTAAAAAAAAAAAAAAAAAAAAATTCAAGGGGAGTTGTCAGGTAAGTAGCTGGATATGGGAGGTGGGAGTTGGGAAAGTTCCAGGTTTGCGATACATACATAGGTGTCATCCTCGTGTGGCCGTACACTGAATGAGTTCACTGAGGCCATGAATACAGAGAGAAAAGAGAACACGGAACTCATAGGATGTCTCCCATCCCCGTCCCACAGACGCCCTCTCCAGTGAGCTCTGGTCTTTTCCATAATAAAATCCAAACTTCTTATCATGTCAACCTTTCCTGACCTCCAGTCCTACCAATTCTCTCCTAGTTCTGCCAGCTCTCACTGCGCTGTTCTTGCCTTTCATCTGATAGACCCAGTTCATGCAGCCCTACTTTGTCTGCCATCCCCTCTGCCTGAACATACCGGCTGTAGATTTCTGCACAGCTTGGTGGCCTACTGTGCTCACAGCTCTGTTCAAACACCAGCATTGCAGGAACCTTCCCTGATTCATATAACCAAACAGCCCAGATTCATCTCCATCCCATTTCTTTGTTTTATTATTATTATTATTATTATTATTATTATTATTATTATTATT
>NW_007726876.1:341102-345288 GCF_000696425.1 Galeopterus variegatus | reverse complement strand
TAAACAGATAACCATTTTTTACCCTTTGAAGTGAAAAAAAAATTAATGAATTTTTTCCCCCAAAGTTAATGAAAATCTATGGAAATGGACACTCATACACTTAGTAGGTAAAGTGATATTGAACTTTTTGGAAATTTTTATTTTTTTTTAATTAAAAAAAATTTTTTTTAAATGACCAGTAAGGGGATCTTAACCCTTGACTTGGTGTTGTCAGCACCATACTCACCCAATGAGCTAACTGGCCATCCCTATATGGGATCTGAACCCATGGCCTTGGTGTTATCAGCACCGCACTCTCCCGAGTGAGCCGTGGACCAGCCCAACTTTTCAGAAATTTTTAAAAGGCACAAGAGTTATATCTATTGAAATAAAATATGAAAACTCTTTAACTGGGAAATTCCACTTCAAGGCATTTGTCCTTTTAATTCATTCCTACAAGTGCGTAAATATATAAATGCATAGTTGCTCATGATAACATTGTTTGTAAAAGTGGAAAATTGAAAAAGAAATTAACCTCCATCAATAGAGTGGTTATATAAATGAAGGACTTGAGCTGGGGTGGGGGTGGGGCCCAAGGGACTCAGCCATGTCCCCTTGACATCCACATCCAGCCCAGCACGACCAAGCCGCTGCCAGAAGCCCCCTGGTCTTCTCTGCAGGAATGAGGGGGGTGCCAAGGGCCTTGATCATGCCCCCTCCCTCCTTCCTCATCTTCCCATCCTGTCCCCCTCCCCCTTCTTCTCTCCCCCTCCACCCCAACTTTTCCGCAACATCTTAGAATGTAGAAGAATAATAATAATAAATTAAATTTAGTAATAAAGTAAAACTAAAAAAAAACTAAATAAAGTAAAAACTAAATAAACAAATGATGGGCTATTTATAACATGGAATACTATGCAATCATTAAGAAGAATAAAATAGAGATGTAATGACCTGGTTCACTGGCCAGAATTGCATTACCTGCTTATTCCTCAGCCAGGTGCAATTTTGTTCCTCTGGAGGATGTTTGATAATATCTAGAGACATTTTTGAAATGAAAAGGTAGAGATTGTCAACTCAATAAATCAGGCACAATCTCCTTTTGGTAAAAAAATACATGAATATTTATATTTGTGCATAGACAAAGATCTGGAAGCTTGTACAATGAAGTGTTAGCAAAGGTTGCAGACTGATGCTTTTATTTTTTCATTAGTTTAGCTCTATTTTCTACCTTTCTACAGAATGTGCACTTACTGCATTTGAGATAACAGCAGGTTATTTTTATTTATTTGTATTTTTTTGGTGGCTGGCCAGTACAGGGATCTGAACCCTTGACCTTGGTTTTACAAGGCAGTGTTCTAACCAACTGGGCTAACCAGCAAGTCCAAGTTATTTTTAATAAAAAATAAAATAAGCTGGAGAGTTCACATTATAAAATCCAGGTTTCTGGCTTATCTTGAAAAATTACAAGATGCCATTGGATTCCTTTCTAGGTCAGTCATTGGAAGCAGAGAATGAAGTGTTCCCTTTGGATGGGATATGTACTCATCAGTTCAGAACTACCCCATCTGGCTTGCTTTCTTGTTCTATTCTTCATTAATTTATGCATTTATTCATTCATTCACTCATTCAACAAATATTGTTTTAGAGCTTCCCATGTGCCCAGCCCTGTTCTAGACAGAATGAGTAGAACAGAGTCTCTGCCTTCATATAACTTCATGTAACTTGGATTCTCATGAGGGAGAGCAAATAATAATCAAACAAATGATTGTTTAACACAGGTTTCGGGTGGTAATATAACTCTGAAAAAACACAGGAACTGGTGAGGGATTGGTTTTGTCTATGCAGGCAGGTGGGTAAACAAGACTGAGATTTAGGGCATAAGACTGAGCTCAAGGAGAAAGTTGGTGAGTCTTTAGTAAGTAGAAGGCATTCAAAGCCAAGCAATTGGATGGTGTCACGTGGGCAGGGAATGTGGCATTTTGTACCCCACAATGCTCAAAAGTACTGAGAAACACAATAGTACTCTCTGCCTCTGTCTTGACCCAAGGAAAAATAAGGAAAGAAAAAAAAGAAGATGAAAACAAATAGACACCAAAAAAGTCAGCACTAGTGGAGCACTGAGGTTCTTTATACAAAATTCCAAAATTAGCCAAACTGACTCTCCAGTCAAGCCCTGGATCACCATAGGACTGCAGTTCAGGAGCAGGATACTGATTTGGAAGCTTGTCAGCCAGAAGTTTTGATAGTACCTGCTCTTTGCTGGCTCCCAAGAAAGCTGGTGAACATAAGAGGCTGGACTAACTGACCTGGGTCTCCTTCCTAATTCAGCCATTGGATGAAGCCACTTCTGTTGCCCTGAGTAGAAGTGAGAGGCAGAGAGGTCCAGGAATGATTTGCTAGTGGAGCTCTTTCTACATTGAAAGAAATACAGCGACGGGGAAGATGTATTCTCCTCCCGACCAGCACTAATTCCCACCCACATTTCTCACTTCTCTTCCTACTTGTCTTGGAATGAAATGCCAACCTGTTGATCCTTCTTTCAGTCACAAACACACCCTCAAAATGCTTCCATATGTGCCTTATTACAATAATAGGTAACATTTATTGTTCAATGAATGTATGCCAGCTTCCATTCCAAGCACTCTTATGTGTACAGCTTGAGTATCCCTTATCTGAAATACTTGGATCTAGAAGTGTTTAAGATTTGGGGATTTTGGAATATTTGCAGAATACATACCAGTTGAGCATCCCTAATCCAGAAATCCAGAATCCAAAATGCTCCAATGAACATTTTCTTTGAGTGTCATGTTAGTGCTCAAAAAGTTTCAGATTTTGGAGCATTTTGGATTTTGGATTTCCAGATTAGGGAGGCTCAACCTGTATTAGCTCATTTAATTCTTACTATGGTGGCAGTGTTACTATCCTATCATATAGGCAAAGGAGTTAATTTCACCTGCCCATCATATTACAGGTGGTGAATGGTGGAGCTGCGGTTTGAATTCCCTACTCTGGCTTGATCAAGTCTGCACTATTGACATAAGAGTTAGCAGATAATGCTCATTTCCATAAAAAAAAAAAAAAAATCCCAGCTCTGATAGTTACTGCTGTGTGATGTTACCTCCTCTCCAGCTTCAGTTTTGCCATCAAAAATGGGGTGATGATGATAATAATAATAGCCTTCAAGGATGGGCTGTGACAATTGAGGAAATTAATTAATTGAAAGCAAGTCTCAGCCATCTATTGCCCATGGGCAAATCTGGGCAGCTGCCTGTTTTTGTAAATAAAGTTTTATTGGAACGCAGCCATGTCCATTCATTTATGTACTGGCTATGGCTGATTTCTCACTGCTAGTTGAGTAGTTGAGACAAAGATTCCATGGCTCTCAAAGCCTAAAATTTGTAAAAACTGACATTTTGCAGAATGTTTGCTGACCCACAGTCTGAAATATTTATTACAGTCCCTTGTACCTGAAAGACACCTGCTACTTATATGTGAAATAAACTCTAGGGCAGAGATCACTCCTGGCTACCATTCTTTCTTTCCCTTGGTCCAGCAAAGACCTTGCACATATCAGGTGCTTCATAAAAAATAAAGTAAGCATAATTTGACATAGTAAAATATAGTAGCCATGACAGCCTTCAGAGAAAATTATTAAATAATAAAATTTCCATAATAGTTCCAATTTAAAATGGTCCCAATTTACTTTTTCTGCATTCTGCAATTTCAGTTAGAATGCAAGTAACTGTATAATAGTGGAATGTCATTGAGCTGGCTTGCATTTATGTGGAGGGGGCTTCGTTGATGTGGGAGAAAACCAACTTTGCTATCTTTTCTTATTTTTGAAGCTAAAATGATTATAAGACAATATATAAATACATTCTTCAGACTTCAAATAATGTGCTTTAATGGCCCACATCCCTGGTAAAGTCAGATTTTAGAGCAGGCACAAAATAAAATAGGGTCTTGAGTTCTTGTTGGTGCTTCATGGGGTGAAGGCAGAAAAGAAAAGAGGGCAGAAAAAGGATGGAAGGAGGTGTCATCAGCTCATCACCCCAGCTGAAAATCAGCTAAATACTGAGTTGGAAGCAGAACCCTGTCTCATATCAGTCCCCAGCATGGGCACTTCTAAGTATGCTTAATGGGAATTTCTTTTCTTTTCTTTTCTTTTCTTTCTTTCTTTCTTTCTTTCTTTCTTTCTTTCTTT
>NW_007726876.1:339327-340368 GCF_000696425.1 Galeopterus variegatus | reverse complement strand
TCTCTCTCTCTCTCTCTCTCTCTCTCTCTCTCTCTCTGTCTCTCTCTCTCTCTCTCTCCTTTCTCTTTTTCTTTTTCTTTCTTTCTTTCGGCTGGCGGGTACAGTATCTGAGTCTTTGAACTTGGTGTCATAACACTGAGCTAACCAGCCAGCTTGGCATCTTGTCTTTCAGGGAGGAATGTTAACTTGCAAGCAGAACTTGACCAGAGGCAAGGCTCAAGAATTCCCAAGGGAATGATCCTCTTTGTAGCTTCTCCACAATACATTTGGAATGGCAGGCTGCTTTTCCCCAGCAGTCCTGTAACTCCATCATGGGCTGCCCCTACCTTGTTGCCAGTTACTGGCTCTTCAGGCTCATTTTTACTATTAATTTAAGATAAAAAGACACAAAGAAAACTATGACTCCTAGCCCAAACAAAGTACTTTAAAATATAAAGTAATTTGGGAACTAGCTAATTGTTTTGCATTATCCTCTTTTTCTTCAACAAGTACAGGTAATCATGTTAACACAAAGATACTTCAAAAGTTCATGGAAAGATTCACATTATCATTTAATTCTATTTTTTCACGAACTTTTTGAAGTACCCTCATAGTGCTCATTCCAGTGAGGCCTTGCTGTATTTAATTTTTATTTGTTTGTACAAAGACAGTAACCCCATGAGGACAGCAACCTGCTCATAGCACCTAATGCAACTCCTGGCAGGCGGCTGGTACTCAGGGCTATTTGTTGAAAGACAGTGGAAGCCAGTTCTGTTCTAACCGCTGGGGGTACAGTGGGGAGCGAGAAGAGCATTTTTCCTGCCTTTCTGGAGCTTATGTTTTGCTAGGGATATGCTGACAATTATCAAGAGAGCAAACAAGTTCATTACTACAAATTATGATAAATGCTATAAAGGAACGGGCTCTAATGTCAGAAAACCTAGGTTTAGGGCTGGCTGGTTAGCTCAGTTGGTTAGAGCACAGTCTTGTGAAACCAAGGTCACAGATTCAGATCCCCGAACAGGCCAGTCACAAAAAAAAAAAAAAAAAAAAAAAAAAAAA
>NW_007726876.1:324432-338156 GCF_000696425.1 Galeopterus variegatus | reverse complement strand
ATAGGGATGGCCGGTTCGCTCACTGGCTGAGCGTGGTGCTGACAACACCCAGTCAAGGGTTGAGATCCCCTTACCGGTCATCTTTAAAAAAAAAAAATGTAAAAACCAAAGTGCACCTTAGAATTGATAAAATATAGTATTGGGCCAACCCAATTCCATGACAAAAAGCACAAATGTATGTATTCAAGATATATTATTTCCAAAAGATTCAGTGTTTAAATAAGCATTTTAGGATATTTTGATTAGTCCACAATATCAAAATTCTAGGATCCCTGAGCACCTAGGCTAATATTGTTTAATAATGACTGTTGAATGAAAAAACAAATGAATGAGTGAGAAATGAAAAAATTAGTTGAAACTACACTAGAAAAGAGTTTCTACTCATAAGTAGCAACAGAAATTATGTAAAACAATCACAAATGCCATGGAGAAAGGTACATGGAGAATATATTGATACTAAAATAAGGGAAACTTGGGTGGACATTTTCTTCACTAAGATAGCAGCGCTGATGCAATAGCTCCATGGTTAACTTGGGTTGTTTTAGAAGAACTCTACATCATTTGGACATAATCACACTATCTAAAAATCCACTTATACACCGAACACCTGTCCTGTCTTTATCTTGTGTAAGTAAATTGGCAGTCATCATTTTTAGGAAGTGGATCTTAATAAATATTGGATGAAATGAATGAATTCTGTACATATGGGTGCCTAAATCTGATTCTCTAACCGAACAATATAATCCACTTATAGGCAAGCTTGACACAGCTAGGTAGGATCTAAGGAAAATACATGTGCGTGTGTGTGTTTTCCTTGGTGGCTGGCTGGTAAAGGGATCCGAACCCTTGATGTTGCTGTTACAAGGCTGTGCTGTAACCAACTGAGCCAACTGGACAACCCCAAGAAAATATGAATTGTACCTCTAGGCATGCAAGATTTTTATTAGCTCGGATTCCCAGAAACTTGCCTTTGACTTCCTATTGCACCACTTCTTGCAGTTTAACCCATTCCTGGCCTTTTGGGGTAAGTTTTTTTCCTTTTAATTGTTGCTCACTCCAGCGCCTGTTTCCACTCCACAGGGCACATCTCCACGGTGAGAGGGGGAAGCAGGACCACAAACGTATAACTGCCAACATCACTTTAACGTCAGCTTTGACTGAATACACAAGAAAGTTCACAAAATTGGAGTTTGTGTTGTCAGTGTGACTTATGTGAGCCACATCCATCTTATGAATGGGTATGATTTCTTAAACTAATGTAATCAATCCAATATTCAACTTCAGGAAAACAGTTGCATTACCCCCACAAAGAGAATATTCATGGACAGCAAGCATCTTTTCAAAAGGGTTGAGCTCGTTGTAGTCAATTGATGTTTATGAAATTTAACTTAAAAAAAAAAAAACCCAAACTGTCCATTTTTATTTATTTTTATTTTTTTTAAAAGATGACCAGTAAGGGGATCTTAACCCTTGACTTGGTGTTATCAGCACCGCACTCTCCCGAGTGAGCCACAGGCCGGCCCAAACTGTCCATTTTTATTTATTTTTATTTTTTTTAAAAGATGACCAGTAAGCGGATCTTAACCCTTGACTTGGTGTTATGAGCACCACACTCACCCCGTGAGCAAACCGGCCATCCCTATATGGGATCCGAACCCGTGGCCTTGGTGTTATCAGCACCGCACTCTCCCGAGTGAGCCACAGGCCGGCCCAAACTGTCCATTTTTAAAACCATTACTATTCCCAGGCATTTTATGAGCAAAGGGCTCACATGGACATTTTTGAAACTAACAAGTTATTTTCCTGCTTCCCTAGAGTTAATTTTTTATGGTCACTTTGCATAGTTACATGAGCTAGTTTTTCCCAACATTAGTAGTTTTTTTTTTTTTTTTTTTTTGAAGATTTGTATCTAAATCACCTTGGCATATTATCATCATTCCACCCGTTGTTTTGTTCAGTTAAGTACATACCTCAGCATTTATAAAATTTGGTAAATATTAATACTGTACCTTTCTGGTTAAGTTCTTCTGAAGAAAGCAGGAAAATAAAAAAAAAAGTACCTCCCGTGTTGAATTAAGAGTGCACAGACTTCTCTTTCCCATTTTTAGAAAAATGTATTTTGGCAGTTGAAAACAGGTGCTAATTCAGTTTATTTGTGATATGAGAAAGATCAATGTACATTTGAAACTACTCTTTCTTTGGAGCAGAAAATTGTAAAGGTTGAGCAAAACAGAAAACAGAGTCCTTTTCTAAATATAGCAACGTCATATGACCCTACTGGTCTTTGTACTCAGAGCATTAAGGTATTAGACACATTGCTTCATGGATATAGCATATAATTACTCCAGGGGAAATGGGAGTATGATCAACCAGCACAGATATAAATGTTGGGCTTATGTCTGTTCTTTTTGATCTAAGGAAATAAGTCTTTAGATTGTTGTTGGGACGTCCCCACGTGACAGCTTGTCATTTGGATAAACTTTCCCACTGCACACAGAAAACAGTTCTTCCATGTCTTTGGTTTTATTTTTATACTTCTTTTCACAGCAGTTGATGTTTAAACATTTTTTACACAGTACTTTTTTTTTTTTTTCTGTTTGCTTCTTTAACCGTGAGGCTTCAAACTGAGTCTAATTCAATTTTGTCGGTTATCATGATCACTCATGACAACATTATATATATTTTTATACTTCTTTTCACAGCAGTTGATGTTTAAACATTTTTTACACAGTACTTTTTTTCTTTTCTGTTTGCTTCTTTAACCGTGAGGCTTCAAACTGAGTGTAATTCAATTTTGTCGGTTATCATGATCACTCATGACAACATTATATAGTTCTCAACTTAGATCCCCTGTAATTAATCTTTGTGAATGTGGTGTTTTGTTTGTTTTGTTTTTAAGAGGACTCTTTACAGGGTCGTTTGGACCCACGTATCCTTAAAGCTTTTAGTGTTTTTATTTTTTTTAATCTTTATTTTTAAAGAGCATTTCAGGTTTACTACATTTCTGGGACAGATGAAAGATTAAGCTGGGAACTAGAAGTCCAAGAGCCATCACTGCATTTAGATGTGTTTATCTACAAACTAAAATCATTATAATGCTATTTCTATTTTGCAGGTGGTAGATCTTTCTAGTCAAGCAAGGGTTTGCAAAACCATGGTTAGGAACTAAGATTAACTTTTGTAGGGGTGGGCGTGGGGGAGCTGGTACATATTAAAATTGAAAACAGGCCCGTACAAGCTTGGGGAAAAGCAGCAGTTCTCACACTGCTATCGGTGCTTATCAGGGGGAAAATTTTTTACGTTGGCTTCTGGGGCCCACAGAAGGGAAGGAGTAACTAGGATTGTCTCACACTTAAAGGAAGCAGAGGCCTCAGCTGGTTGCTAAAAAGTCAATTTAAAAAATAAATAAATAATGTAGATCAGGCATACAGCAAGTTGTGGACCAGAACTGACGATTTGGTTGTAAGATTCTGGTGTTCCTGCTTGGAGACTTACTATCCAGCTCCTTTGACCTCTCTTTGGAACATATTGGAGGATGATATCCATTTATTAGTTTTGGATATACCTTACACAATTCATTTTTTCATAAACCTTTGACTACATAGTGAATTTTTTTTTTACAGTTAGAATGCATTTTTGTATTATAATATAGTTAAAATTATTTTTCAAAACTATGTACTCTTGACAAATAAACCAAAAAACCCCAATTAAAAAAAAAATACTTCTTTTTTCAAAACAACCCTTCCAAAGTTAGATTAAAAGTTGAGTTAGTCTCTGTGACCTTTGCTTATCTTAAAAAAAAAAAATTAAACTAAACTGCTTTTTTGGAATGTCCCTTGCAAAACAATAAATCATAACTTTATCAACTTCCTCAGAGGCCTTCAGAAAAGAAGAAAACAGTTCAGCTAAGTATAATTGCTATGTAAATTTGTCCTAAAAGGTAGCATTCCTCAGAATGTATTTCGTTCATGGTGCTGTATTTAAAGAACCGCAAAAACACAGTTTTCCTTTTTCAATGCTGAGTGAAGATCTTTGGCTAAAGAGAACCTTGGGCAGACTGGTCAGGATTTTCAGGGATTGCACCGGCTTGAGGTTTTAACTTCCTTAATTGCAGAACTGAAGCTGGCTAACTAAGCGTTGAGTGATCAAGAATGAAGAGTTTCAAAGTGAAGGAAGCAGTAAACTCATTTCCAAGAGTCATCTTCCCAAATTACGCCTGCTTCTAGTATGGAAGCTTCCTTTGTTTGTGAGTGTGTGTACATATGGCATTTTCCCAGTCAAAGACAGAGTAGAGTGTTCCCTCTTCCTCTCTCTCTTCTTCTCTTATAATAACCCAAAGTACCTGATAGTTCATTAATACTCAAGAGAGTTTTGTAGTTTACTTTGTAAAATGTCAAGCACATCAAGAAAAGTAAGAGTTTTCCCCAGTAACATTATCTATGGACATTTTCTGCCTCTTTTTGAAACCTCTCTGAGTCTTAGTCCTGACTTCACTTCTGATTAATCACTTGGGCTTGCAAGATAGTTCAGGAACCACACTCCACTGGCAGTGAACTATCTTTAGGAGACGAATTCACCAAAAGTCACTGTTTTATTACTTGACTTTGCTCATGTTTCAGGTTTTTCTTTTCTAATAAAATCTAGAGATATGTTGATCTTTGCAATAAAAGAAGGAGGTGGATTTTTTTAAAAAAACCTGCTATTTTCCCTTCTCTCTCTAAACATTTTCATTTTATCTCAAGAATGGGGAATTAAAATCTCCAGAAATATCTGGCTTCCCTTTTTGTTCTTATGTAGTCAATAGGTCAAAAACCCATATGTTATAGTAGGAAGCGAACACATTAGACACGTTTTTAAAATTTGGTCATATACAAGTCATTTAAACTTGAATCCCCTAAACTTTATTCTTCTAGAACTTTTTATTGTCTAATATTTACATGTATATATGTATGTTTATACGTGTTTATATATACATAAATAGGCACAGTGAGGTTACTGAAGAAGTATACTTGGAATTAAGATATTAAAGCCAGGACACTTTAGAATTGGAAACCATATCATTCTGTTTATTCCAGCTCTTTAATTATACAAAGGGATACCTGGGCTAAGAGAAGTTATTTAGCTTGCTTTATGGTGTTTGAATTCTGGACCTGGATTTGCCATATAATTTTGCACTTAACCTCTAGAGCCTCTGTTATCTTATCTGTAAAATGGGTCCATTGGGAAACATGATTTTTTTTTTTTTTTTTTTTAAAGATGACCGGTAAGGGGACCTTAACCCTTGACTTGGTGTTGTCAGCACCACACTCTCCCAAGTGAGCCATGGGCCGGCCCTGGGAAACGTGATTGTAAGGTTAGTTAAATGTGTATGATTTTGCAAGCACAGGTTTTGGAGCATACAAAAGAGGAAGTCCAGGAGTCCAAATGACTAGTTGGCCTGAACTTTTTACCAATGGATCAGTTTATTTCGGCCCTACACAGGTATTAGCCATCCTTAACAAAAAGTTTGGGTTCTGGCAACTGGGATTTCCTGCCCATTTGGGTCTGTACATTTTCACCAGCTCTTGACTCAGAAGAATCCAATTAGAGTTGATTCCTTTGGTATAAGTGGCAGCAGAGACTAGACTATCCAGAATAGAATCTTGTTTCTTGCTTCTACCCAGCCTCCTTGTCTCCATCTCACATAGTTTTCAGCTTTGCGAGAATGGGTCTGTTGTACTTTTCCAAATTTCCTCAAGCGCTCATTATTTCAGGCTAAACATTAATGATTTATCCAGCAAGGGTTATTAAAATTGACTGTAGCCTCTGAAGAAAGGATAGTTTGTCAAACCTACATCTGAAGACTAATTGGATATATTTTGCATGAATTGTGATTAATGCAAGGTAATTTCAGAGGATGGCTTTTGCTAATTAATAAATCAATCACATTGACTCATCTTGGTAGACTGAACTTTAAGAGTTCATTATTGACTTGCTCAAAACCGGGATCCCATATACACATAGTTTAGTAGTTTAAGGCAATTCTTCTTAAGAAAGCAAACAGATTGAGCAATACTTTAATTCAGAAACAAGTTGCTTAAGGTGTGTCCTCTGAAAATAACAAGGCTGAGAAAGGGAAAGTATACTAACATATTCTTGCTTCCTGATTGATTTTACATTTATGACAAAGCTCACATTATTATAAAAGATTTGGAAAGGTCAGATGGAAGCATCACACTACCAACAGAAGGATTTTTGAAGCAGTTGAAAGCACCAAATTAACTCAAAAAGACAAAATAAAAAGACTTATCTGAGTAGTTATAAATGGTCTGCTCTAAAGTTCTACAGAGCTTTTGAAATAAATGCAGGTGAATTTTGTTTTCTTCTACCAACAGACAAATTTAGTTATTTAAAAAGTCACTGGAACTATGGTTTCAGAAGAGCAAAATAGTTTGTGTTTTTCATATCACATCGAAAAGGACATACACACCCTTCCACAGAATGCTATAAGCTGCCATTCAGAGAATCAAGTTTCCCCGTAGCCAGTCGCAGTGGGGTCTGAGTCAGATAATATACAGACTTACAACCTTTCAGGATCAAAACAAAAAGCAAAGCAAAGCAAAAAAAATTTAATTCAAGTCCTGCATAAATGAAACCTAAAATGATTTTCTCAAAGTATGTTTTCTGCTTTTCTCTGACTAGGGGATTTAAAAATTTCTCCATGGAGCAACAGGTATTTAATGAATGTCCATTTACAGAGAAAGGCACAGCCTGGGTTCCACCCTGCAGGGGTTTACCACCACATAGAACAATTGGAGAACTACAATCCTCCCCTTCTAGAATATTCCCTGAAATAGACCTCAGTGACTTTGGGCCCAGGACCCCACACATTTGTTCCACACCTGTTTTCTCTGGTGGGGCCGAGGAGGGAGGGGTGAGGGAGTGCTAACGGCTGCCTGGGGTGGGACGGGGGAAGAGGGGAGGGGACGAGATAAGCGCAGAAGGATCCAGCCCACAGAAACCCTTCCCCACACCTACCCTCCATAGCCGT
Organism: Galeopterus variegatus; assembly: GCF_000696425.1. Taxonomy (NCBI): domain Eukaryota; kingdom Metazoa; phylum Chordata; class Mammalia; order Dermoptera; family Cynocephalidae; genus Galeopterus; species Galeopterus variegatus. The sequence continues at coordinate 331,126 of NW_007726876.1, read as the reverse complement.
GGCACAATAATTCTTTGAAATGCAAATGTGGTATTCACAACCAATCAGGCCTTTTGAGTGTATTAACTTTTAGTCAGTCCTTTTGTAAGGGGGAGGAAGAGGAAGGAAAGAAGGGAAAGAGAAGGAAAGGAATATTTTTAAAAAAGTGGCACAATAATTCTTTGAAATGCAAATGTGGTATTCACAACCAATCAGGCCTTTTGAGTGGATTAACTTTTAGTCAGTCCTTTTGTAAGGGGGAGGAAGAGGAAGGAAAGAAGGGAAAGAGAAGGAAAGGAATATTTTTAAAAATTAAAAGTAGGAAGAGATGGAGTAATGATGACAATAACAGTAATGGTAACAATAGCTAATGGGTACGGGCATCTCTGAGGTGGCAGGCATAGGCTAAGGGCCTTCTTTCTACCCTTATCCCCTAAACCTCCAGCTAGGTAAACCCCACCCTAACTGACACTCCTTAGTTTGCTAAAAACCTTTAGTCATCTGTCCTGAGGGCACTGCTTGTTTTTCCTACCTTAAACTCCCACTCTCGCTAAGGGTCATCTGTATAAGACAGGTGCACTATCTAGGGCAAAATTATAAAGTTCCCAGTTAAAATGTGATAAGGGAAAATACAGCTAAATTCTCCTGTGGCATAACATAGTCTTTGAATGATATTCTAAACAGTCATAGCCTTTCTCCATTCGAATCCCCACTCGGCTGCTTAAAGCTGTATGACTTCTACACACCTCAGTTTTGCTATCCATAAAATGGGTATACTAATGGTATCACCCCTAAGCATTATTATGAGGGCCAAATATGCTAATGAATATATCTGGCATAGAGTGAGTCCTAAATAAAGACTGGCCATAGTCTTTGTGGTCATTTTTGATCATCTGTTAAGAAACTGCTACCAATTCTGATGCAGCGGCTTTCTCCAGCCTGGAGCTGGATTAAGCTTCTAAGGAAAATCTTAAATATCAGTGATAATTTTTTTTCCATACAGTTATATTATTTTTATTTTTTAAATAATAAATGTATTTTTTATAAAAAATGAATTGATTGTGTATATTTGTGGGATACAGAGTTATATTTCTATACACAAATACAATGTGTAATGATCAAATCAGGATAATTAGCATATCCATCATCTCAAAATTTTATCACTTCTTTGTGATAACATTTGATCTCTTCTCTTCTAGCCACTTGAGAAATACAATAAATTATTGTTAATTATATATGCCCAGCATTACTCTACACCTCTAGAACTTATTTCTCCAATCTAGTTGTAATTTTGTATATCAGTGATTCTTGAGAAAATTTATTTCAACATTATCATGACTTACCTGCTGCAATAACTTCTAAAAGCTAAATTAGGTCCTGAATGAGCCCATTTTTAGACATGAAATTCTAGGCATTTGGGCCCATCTTATCTCCTAAGGACATAATAATTCCATGAAAAAAACTACCTGAGTTTCGCCATGATTTTTTACAGTGGGTATTTAATGTACTAACTACATCAGGCAAGCAGGTAGAGAAAAACAGTACTTTCAGGTGTAAATAGAACACCTGACTGGGCTGATTTGGGTAATTTATTTTTCTCCCTAGACAAAGCTAGGTTTTCAAGGCAAACTGTAAGCAGCTGTACATAATAGAGCCATAAAATTTAAAAAGCCTGCCTTGTATGTGTAATTATGTCTGCATTTTTATTCTTAATGCTGTTTATAAGTACATTCCCTCTTGTTTTTTCCTACTTATTCTTCAAATGGTCTATCTTTTTTTTTTTTTTTTTTAAAGATGACCGGTAAGGGGATCTTAACCCTTGACTTGGTGTTGTCAGCACCACGCTCACCCAGTGAGCAACCGGCCATCCCTATATGGGATCCGAACCCGTGGCCTTGGTGTTATCAGCACCACACTCTCCCGAGTGAGCCACGGGCCGGCCCCAAATGGTCTATCTTAATGTTTTTGGACTTTACAAAGAATCAGTGATTGATTTTATTGATTAAAGGTATTGGTTGTTTTTTCTTTGCGGTTTGTCACAACTTCCTGCTTTTAAGTTCATGAACTCCTTTCTTCAACTTATGTCTATAGATAATATCCATATCTCTATCATCTGGAAGCTACCTATCAAATGGAGGGCAGCTCTCGGAGTGACAGAACTCTCGGAGTGACAGAACGCAGAGGAGGAGGGAGATAGAATCGGGCAAGACACTTCATGGATGATTTCACCTCTGACCGAAATGGGTTTTTTTGTTTGGCTTTGAGATTTTACTATGTTAAAAGAAGACTGTGTTCGTGTATTACTTGAATAATTAAAAATACACACACACACACAAACCCAAGTTTCCTTAACCATCTGCTGCCTGCTGGGCTCACTTGCCAGGTCCAAAGAGCAGGAAGGAGGGATTGGGGGAGTTTGGAGGGTGGAAGGATGTGGGTGGGGCAGGAAGAATAGGGGACTCAAACTGCTCTCTTCGTTCCTCCTGTTCTCAGCCATTTTCTGTCTCCGGCACCCATGGATTTGTCCCACGTGTGCAAGGAGCAGCGGTCGCAGTGCAAGTGACCACAGCGTCCACGCTGATTGATAGTCGGTGCACATAGGCTGGCAGGAAAGAGAAAGCCCGAGAGAGCTGGAAAGAGATGAGAGAGAGAGACAGAAAGAGAAAGAGGAAGGGGGGGGAGGGGAGGGAGGGAGAGAGAGAGAGAGAGAGAGAGAGAGACCACGTGATTTTGTGGAACGCAGACTGCTTCTTTATTTTGATTCTCAAGTAAACTTACAATCTCTAAAATGTGTTGAGTGAATCGGAAAGAGTAAGGTCACGTCCACTGGAAAGGATCACTTCCCAAATTCACAAGAACTTGTTCATTGAAACTCCTTCATTGCTCTTTTTACTTCTCTTTCAAATCAATGTTTCTTTCTCGTTCTGAGAAAAGCTTTCTAGATGTGATTCTCCTTTTGACTATTTTTTTTTGGCTACTGGCAGGTACCAGTACCGGGATCCAAACCCTTGTCCCTTGTACAACAAGCTCTAACCACTGAATAACTGGCCAGCCCATGATTTCCCTTTGAAAGAAAGACTTTGAAGTCTTTCTACAGCACATCTTTTCTTAAAGGGGTATAGTAAGAGGAGATAGGCTTCGGGAAGAACATTTTAAAAAGTCACTTTCCAAATACCCTCACTTCACCTTGAATTGAAACATCTCAGCTGCTGGAAGACACTTGCAAATGTACGAGGGTGCTTCAAAAAGTTCGTGGAAAAATGAAATTAAAACATAATACATTGTACATCAAGAATATGTAAAGAAAAATAATAAAAAAAGATAACACAAATCTTTTCATAAATGAGACCCCTCATGGTTCTCTTTGGACCCTGGGGGCCCAGCAAAGGTGAAGGTAGACAGAACAGAAAGGAAGCTGTGTTTTCATTTTTGAGTGAAGCCACTTCCATTGGAGGGATATTGGCTTTGAATCAGCAAAGTTTCTAATGTTTATTTAGTCTTTGTCTCCAAGGACTCAAGGCAGAAACAGCTGAAATCCAGGGTTGTATATTTCCTGGGGTGGTTGGATTTGAAGCTTCCAGTTGGTGGAGCATCACCTGAATCTCTTTTTGGAACTTCCATGTTGTGGTTGTGCCAGGTTGAAGCACCTGTCCCACATGGCCAAAAACACTGACAATTCAAGCCTCTCACTTCGGAATGAGATGTTTGTACACAAAGTGACCTTTAATTGTGCGTTAGAAACTCATGTCAGATCGACATGTGGTTTCACTTATTCAGCAGAGGTTATTACATTTCAAGCTGTTTTGTGTTAGTTTTCAGCATTTAAATGAAGTATTTTCTCTTTCATATATTTGATGTGGGCCAAAGAAGTTCTTTTTTTTCTTTTCTCATAGATTTTATTGTTTGATTAGATCTTTTTTGTCATGTCAGATCAAAGATGGCTTTCTTTTCTTTAGAAGAGATCTTTTATTAAAACAAATCAATAGAATGGATTCCACAGTAAAGAAGCATTTTGTTTAAAGGATTTTGAAAAGAGAAAAAAGATTTCAATGAAAGTAAAGAAGAGATGTTTTTATTTTTGTTTGTGTTATATTCATCTATTAAAGAGTTAGATGAAAGTGAATACTTCAGCATTCTAAACGTCAGATTTACCGTGGAGAGGCTTTGCAGTCTTAGCTAGACAGACACATCCTTATGGAAAAATTCACTTCACATTTTATGATCTGGGAATATCAAAGAACTGGTAGTTCCTCCCTACCGATCCCCATTTCCACCACTAATGGCTTGCCTCTTGGACTTTTTCCCAGATGAACTCCACATACTTCAAGAAACAATACAGAAGTTTCCAGATAGCATCCATATTGCTGTAGCAACCTGTAAGTATTTCCATCAAGGGGCTACCACATTATATTGAAATGACGTGTGCACTTGGTGACTCTACTGTCCTTAGGAGCAGGAAACATGTGTTTCACCTTTTCTCCCTGTGCTTATTGGAGCTCAACATATATTTGTTAATCTGAACTGAACAATGATAGAAATGTGGTCAGTGTTCACTTTGCTATAGGAAAAGATGATTAGGATTATATTGGGAGTTTTTGGCAGTCACACAGTAAATAACATCTGTAAAACATCATAGATGGTATATATGGATGCCTCTATATAGCACTTATTATTATCTCACATGATATGTATTTTTCTTATTTACTATGTTAATTATCTGTCTCTTCCGCCTAAAATAGCCGCTCCACGAGAGCAGGATTTTTGTCTTGCTTTGCTGCTATGGCCCTAGCATTCAGAACAATGCCTGAGACATAAGAGGAGCTCAAAACTTATTAGCTGAATGAATATAACAGTCCGTGCACCATTTCCCCCCATTTTGGTCACAATGAAGGGGAAAATTGAGACAGTCATTCAAATAATACAAACCAAAGATTACTTGTTTTTGAGTGATTTGCATTCAAGGGACCTCAGTTATGTGGCTGATTGCTACAATTCTCTAGTTGCATTGGATGTGAAGTCCAGTCTGAGGCATCCAGATTACATCGTGTAGTTGCTGTCTCTCCAATGCTCAAAACAATATATAAATTAAAAAGAGAGAATAAACGAAAAAAATAGAGAGTAGAATAGTGGTTACCAGGAATAGGGAAAGGGAAGGGGAGGGGCCTGGGGAAAGGTAGGGAGGCCAGTAAAAGGTACAAAGTTACAGTTAGAGAGGAAGAATAAGTTCTGGAGCTCTAGCGTGACATCAAACTCAACCAAACCAAAACAATATATTCTTTATATATTCAAATAATCAGGCAATTCCATGAAAAATAAACCAGGAAAATGCATTATTTGGTGTCATAAAGAATTGCTGAAACAAAATTTTAAAATACTTCTTCATTTCTCCTAGCACTTGTCAAAGTTTAGTTGCAAAATTAAGAACTTTCTTGACTTGACCCCAGCCAAGGAAATTAAAAAAGTCAAAGCATTTGGTGTGTAGAATACAACCTCCTTCAGTTCCTGAGACCGGTGAGGTCCTGTTCTCTGCTGTATCTTACACACCTGGCACAGTTCCTGGTATTCGGTAAATGTGTTGCTGAATGAATGGTGTTTATCTTAGCTACTGTCATACAGATTGAACTTCAGGCACCATTTCAGAACAGTAAAAGTTGTGGGGAAAATTTCCCCTGTATTACAACATAGTGGTTGCATGGCTAACCATTTAATTTGAACATTTAGATGGTCACTTGTATGCTCAATTAAAAGTTTTCAACCACAGTTTTGCTTGCATGCATATCACCCCTGTAATTAACTATGTCTGTAAAATATGCCAAGTTTTTTGTAATAGAAGAAATAAGGAAATAAATATATATGTATATATCTGTGGAAGAGAGATGAGAATTGATGGAATTCTAGGAGTCGAAAACAAAAAAATTAAAGCAATTAAATTGTGTCTTTTCCTGCTTTAGAGCCAACAGCCTCTGAGAACAGGTCTAGGTCCCAGGAAAAACTGATTTCTTCAGGCCATTGCAAGGTCTGGCCTGCTACATATCTTTACTTAGTGTATTGGTTAGCTTTTGCTGTGTAACAAACCACTCCAACCTTTAGTGGCTTAAAGCAGCAACCATTTTCGTAGGTCATATTCTTTTACATTAAGCCAGATAGGCTGATCTCTGCTGAGTGTTCTCATGCATCTCTGGTCAGCTGGTCTAGTGGCCTTGCTCACATGACTGCTGGTTGCTTGGTTGGATGGTCTAGGAGTCCTCAGCTGGGACAGTGTGTCTCTGTTCCATGTGGTCACTCATCCTCTAGCAGTATTCTTTACCTGATGATCTCAAGATTCCAAAGAGCAGAAAGAGTAATTTATTTGTAAGGAGTTTGGAGGTCTGCGCTCAGGCTTTGTGCACCATCACCATGCCTTGAAGATAATGCTAAAAAGTATTAACATTGAAGGTTGGTTTAGGCAAACCTAGGTAATATATAGCTGTCCCTTGGTATCCACAGGGGAATGGTTTCAGGATCCCCCAGGAATACCAAAATCCACAGATGCTCAAGCCCCTTACATAAAATGAAGTAGTACGAAAATACTTCAAAAAGTTTGTGAAAATATTTATATTAATTCTTTCTTGTCATGAACTTTTTAAAGTGCCCTTGTATTTGCACTTAACCAACCTAAGCACATCCTCTTTATATATATATATATATATATATATATATTTTTTTTTTTTTTTCC
>NW_007726876.1:321058-324422 GCF_000696425.1 Galeopterus variegatus | reverse complement strand
ATATATATATATATATATATATATATTTTTTTTTTTTTTTTTTTCCCTAAAAGATGACTGGTAAGGGGATCTTAACCATTGACTTGGTGTTGTCAGCACCACGCTCTCCCAATTGAGCTAACCAGCCATCCCTATACAGGGATCCAAACCCACGGCCTTGGTGTTATCAGTACCACACTCTCCCAAATGAGCCATGGGCTGGCCCTCCTCTTTATATTTTAAATCATCTCTAGATTACTTATAATTCCTAATACAATGTAAATGCCATGTAAGTAGTTGTTTTACTGCATTACTTTTTTAGTTGTATTTTTAAAATTATTGTATTGTTATTTTTTATTGTTTTGTTTTGTTTTCCTAAATGTTTTCTATTTGTAGTTAGTTGAATCTGTGGATGCAGAACCGGCGAATATAGAGGGCCGACTGTACGTGTATGTGCTAACACCGTTTTAAACTCCAGTGTGTTATGCACATCATCAAATTTTATGCTTAAGAAGCACTGCTTTTTTTTGTGGCTGGCCAGTACGTGGATCCAAACTTTTGACCTTGGTGTTATAACATCATGCTCTAACCACCTGAGCTAACCAGCCAGCCCCCAATAAGGATATATTAAATTTATTTTCAAGCTTATGGTTGAAAATAACACCTTACTTGATTTTAAATTCCAACCTTTTAAAATTCAGATTGTTTTGATGACAGTCACCATGTTTGAGTGAGGGTCAGGAAATCCTTGCCTTTGTGGGTTGAATATTGTATTCATGATGTTGGACACCAAGCTGCACACCATGCCCAGATTCTGATAGATGCTCAAGATAGAGTTATTGATGAAAGAATAAAATGAATGAATGCCTGCTCTGGGAACGTTCTGAGGAAATGGATATACTTTATGTTGGAGAAATGCTGCTCACCTTTATAGGGCTTATTTCATTATTGCAGGTTGTTATGGTTTTTGTTGTATTTTGGCAGCTGGCTGGTGCAGGGATCAAACCCTGGATCATGGTGTTATCAGCACCACCCTCTAATCAACTGAGCTAACCAGCCGGTACTATTGCAGGTTGTTATGAACCTGTGCTCCAGTGTCCTTCATCTGTGAGACTGTAGCCCAATCTAGTGCAGAGAACCACTCTCTTAAAAAGAGCGGTTAGTACAACATAAGCATAACAATAGCTGCCAAGTGAGCTTTTGCTTTCTGCCTGGCCTAGAGCTAAATTTACTAAAAGATTTTCTGGTTTGGCATTTGAGCTCTTGGGTCTGAGGACCTGGGTTTTAACCCTTGCCCCATTGCTTACTACTGTGTGACTTTCTGAAACTTTCTTAACTGTTTTGGGTCTTCATTGTCTCATCTGTAAAATAAGGGAGCTAATAGGACCTATCTCATGGAGTAATTGTAATTATAAAAATAGTTACATTTGAATAATCTTTATTGGGTACTTATTGTGGACTCTGAATGTTTGTGTCTCCCCAAAACTCATAGGTTGAAATCTAACCCCTAATGGAGTGGTATTTGGAGGGGGCCTTTATGAGGTAATAGGTCATAAGGGTGGGTCTCTCATTAGTGTGTCTGTATGAGAGGGCCAGAGAGCTAGCTGGCTCTCTTTTTACCATGTGAGGATACAAGCAGAAGTCAGCTTTCCACAACCTGTTAAGAGTGCCCTCACCAGAACCTGACCATACTGGTACCCAGATCTTGAACTTCCAGCCTCCAGAACTGTGAAAAATAAACGTTTGTTATTTAAGCCACTCAATCTTTGATAATTTGTTATATCAGCCTGAACTAAGACAGTGCATGTTATGAGCCAGAATTTTTCTCACTCTTAATCATCACCCCTAGAATCTACCAAGGTAGGCAAATTAAGTCATAAAAATATACTCCGCCCAGCACAATAAAGCTATTTCACTTTGAATGACTATATACACCTTTACATACATTTTAATTTTTTCTGGATTGTCCCTTATGCAAAAATCTTTGCACACCACCGGTCTAGGAGATGGTGAAATGAAGGAATAAAAGAATAGCTGTGATTTAGTAGGAAATAGTAGAATATTTTTTAAAAAAATCAGGTAATAAAATGTAAGGTTTTTTTAGAGCAAGGATGACTCACATATTGTTATCCTTTTGAAGAGCTCAGTTGTTCTTTGGGGAGGAGCTAGTTCTATGGTCAATAAATTTAGGAAGTACAATCCCCTCCCCTTGGAAATCTACAGCATGTGTTTACAGCACGTGTTTATATATCAAAGGTGCTAAGAAGTTCTGCAGGAAAAACAGTTTGATTTTCTCTAACCCAGCATTTTCTATGATGATTTGACCACAGAAATGTGCACTGTTGTAGTATATTCTATGACTTATGAACATCATGGGACATAGTCTGGAAAACTCTAATGTATTGCTGTGTCTATAGGAAATCCAAGCAAACATTGGGTATACTCATCAGAACGTAACTTCATGTGAGATGCTGGTTAGGATCCAGGAGGCAAGGCAGACCAATGACCAGCTCATTCTTTTTTTTTTTTTTTTGGTGGCTGGCTGGTCCAGGGATCTGAACCCTTGATCTCAGTGTTATCAATAGCCTGCTCTAACCAACCGAGTTAACAGGCCAGCCCAAACTCATTCATTTTTCAACTGATTCTAGTGGTTGTGTACAGATGTGGCTTCAGAAGCCGAATCGCAAATGGCAGCAGATCTGGTAAATAGTAGCTAGTGCTAGAAAGAATAAAAAGTAAGTGCAGTTTGTTGCTTGTGCCATGTGACAAAAATCACATGTAGCTCCTCATTCTTTCTGCCACTCTCCCGTTCAGGGTAATGCTATGTGGCACAGGATTGGATGCAGAGGGCAGACCTGCATGGTACCACGTAGCATCTGTTTACAGTGAGTGAGTGAGAGATATTCTAATCTCCGGACATCGCAGCCAGGGCCCTTACTCCACTTGGAGTCAATACTATTATTTAATTGAGATATTTATTGATTCAGTTTTCTTATTTATGCTCCTTGTTTTGTTTTCATTCCCATCTCTGCACTGAAGTTGCTTCTCTGCTGAATAAATTTCTAATTCTTCAGAAATAGATTTTGTTGTTGTTTAAACCACACATGTTCAGCTTTAAAGAAATGTACAGTTAAAATAATAAGATTCTGGGCCAGCCCGGTGGCGCACTGCTACAGTGCGCCGCTTGGGAGCACGGAGGCGCTCCCGCCGAGGGTTCAGATCCCACATACAGACCGGTTCCTGCTCACTGGCTGAGCAAGGTGTGGGCACAACACCGAGGGTTGCGATCCCGTTGCCGGTCACGGTCCAGTACGGGCGCGACACTGAGGGTTGCGATCCGTTGCCGGACACGAAAAAAAACAAAAAGGAAAAAAAAAAAAAAAAA
>NW_007726876.1:259424-320858 GCF_000696425.1 Galeopterus variegatus | reverse complement strand
TGAGGGTTGCGATCCCGTTGCCGGTCACGGTCCAGTACGGGCGCGACACTGAGGGTTGCGATCCCTTGCCGGACCCGAAAAAAGACAAAAAGGAAAAAAAAAAAAAAAAAGATTCTACCACATGAAAAAGACCATTCTTAACATCTTGATAAACACCTTTTTAGACTTTTCTTACACAATAATTTTGTGTAAATATGATTATACTCTATAAATACTGTGTGATATGTCATAGGCCTTTTTCTGAAATATTAAATATACATCAATATTATCTTCGTTAATGGCTGAAAATATTCCATTGTGTGGCTGTGCCACAGTTTATGTAACCTTTTGGTTCCTTTCAAGGGACATTCAGATTGTTTGCAATTTATATTTATTCCACATTGGGCCTTGTGCAAACACCCTTGTGTATCTAACCTTTCACATCTGAGAGATGTTCTCCTTAAGTAAATCCCTAAAGGTAATATATCTGCATCAAAGCGTACCTGTATCTTCTGTTTGGTTCCACATTGCCAAACCACCTTCCAGAAAGGCTCCACCAAATTACCTCATTCCAAACGTGCAATCAATTTCTTCTTTTGATACCTACAATTTGAAAACCATTTATGAGATCACTCTTGAACTCTGCTTTAATGTATTCAGGGAAAAAAAGATTAAATCTGTTGTGAAGTGTATCAGTTCAGAGGGGAAAAAATGGTTACAATACAGCACACCAGTCAATTTTCCATTTTGTCCACATAATGCCAAAAGGTAAATGTGACTGTCTCGTTCAGGGAATTAGCCAGTGTTTTAAGCAGCAAGGAGGTATAGTTGGGTTCCAACACTGTTATACAAACACTAATGAGAAAACGTCTTCATCTTTTCCAGCTCTAGGGAAACCCTTAATAAGTCCTTTTAAGTAGATAGGAATCTATTATATCAAAGATTTAATTACTTTATGTACAATAAACAACATGCTAATTTAGGAGAGAATACTGCCTTTCAAATTTCTCCCTTTCAAATTCCTGGAATTATTGACTGCATATGTCTAAAAGAACAGGTTTTTAATGTGGATTTCTCTCTAGAAAGGAGCATTCTATATAATGCCCAGATCCCGGCACATAGTAGACATTCAATAAAAAACAGCCAAATAAATAAATGGCATATGACAAAGTTAATACGTAAACCACCAGTTCTATCTGTCAGAGTCTATCTAATCAGCCAGTAGTATTCAGGAACTATTAATGGTGTAAAAATATGCTTTAAATAATCTTTCCTGGATTTTCATGTTCTCTATAAGCAGAGAAAGCAACTGATGGACAAAGACTACCTGAGCCTACAGTTATGTTTTATTTGACTCAGTTGGTATTTAAACATTTTGAAATAGTCGACATTTCTAAAGTAAGATTTTACATAAACATTGGGCTTTGGGTGGTTAGCTCAGTCGGTTAGAGTGTGGTGCTGATAACACCATGGTTCAGGGTTTGATCCTTGTGGCCAGCCACAAAAAAAAGAAAAAAAAAATTCTGGATTTCTGGCTTTTCTTGACAAAATATGAGCTATTAAGAGCTCTGACCATAGCACGACAGAACTCCAAGCTGCATGGCAGTAGTGGGCTGTAGGTGAGGACCATCTGCCCCTCCTCTATTGACTGCCATATCTCCCACCTGGCTGCTCACTCACTTCTGCCACCTGCGTGGTCCCCGTAGGCACTTTGACTTTGCCACACCTTTTTTTTTTAAGTTTGGAATGTGCATACGGGAGATCTTCTTATCTTAGATTATTCCCTCAATTCAAAGAAATTTACTTGCTTTTTCTTTTTCCAATTTTTAAGACCTCGCTGCTTCTGGACCTTCCTTGATAGCCAGTAATTTGTTCTTTGTCTTCATCAGACTAGCAGAAAGCACTCTCCAGAGAGATTCGTCTCTTAGCAAACTCTCTACTGTAGGTCGAAGGCAATCAAAGACATTGGGATACTTTCTCCTGTGCTTGTGGGGTGGGGGAGGGGAAGGCCGACAGAAAGGAAGAGGCACAAAGATTATGAAGGGTTATTGCTCAACCTTCCTGTTCTTAGCCAGTTGTGCCTGTCAGACTAATTCCAGAAAGATGTACTTGCCATATATATATATATATATGTTTTTTTTTTTTTTTTCAGGGTGGAAGGGGAGAAATCTTAATGCTACTCCTCTTTGAGAAAAAAAACTGTTGCCGCACTTTCTATGTATGATTAGACATCACAACAGGGAGAAACATTCTTAACACTTTGCTATCAGAAAGCAGACGTTGTCATTGCAGATTCCATACCAGATAAACACATTGCCCATTTCCCATTCTCCTTGAATAACATGAGAATAAATGCCAAACTTCCATTACCAATTCTTAGATAGTCTAAATCGGCTTTATTTTCTTCTCCAACAGTAGGTGTTTTGGTATCAATGTATATTTTTCCTACCACCATGAGAATAAATGCCAAACTTCCATTACCAATTCTTAGATAGTCTAAATCGGCTTTATTTTTTTCTCCAACAGTAGGTGTTTTGGTATCAATGTATATTTTTCCTACCATAATGCTTCCCTTCCCCAAACTGTTAATTTTGTTTTTATGAATAATACAGGATGCCCCAGTTATTATTTAGTTTGATTGTATGCTAGCCTCATGCTCTGCATTTTAATTTAAGTGTAACTGCGCAGGAAAAATGCAAATCTCTTCTATTCAAATTCAAAAGAAAATAAATGGATTTTTTATGGCCTAAAGGATCTATTCATTACCAAATCGTTTATCTTTTCAGGAAGAACAGTTTATATATCAAATATGCTCTAGTGCTGTCTTTATTTTCTTCATTTTTTTCTCCTTTGATAAATATGCTTGCTCTTTCAAATCTCCCTTGAATCTCTGCTGATAGGGGCAGCTTATAGTAGGCAGAACAAGAATATAATTAACAGCATTAAACAGAAAGCAAAGAGTGCATAGAAAGCTTGAACATTATTAGACATTAAACAATAATAAACTTAAAACTTGGATTGTGTTAAATGAATGTTTGTTTTAACAATTGCAATGTTAAAATAAAAAGATATACACTTAGCCTCAACAAAGCAAAATGACATAAAAGGGTTGAAGAGAGAAGTATGTGGCTTTGTAACAGACTACCTTTTTTTGAGTCTTGTTGCAGATAACCTTAAGAGCAAGAAACTCTATTGATGTCTGACATTGTTTCTAACATTATCTGCTATGAGAAGTTAGTGGCATTTTGAATGCCAGGCTGTATTTATATTGAACTCCAGTTTATATTTATAGCGTGAATAAAGAAACCAGTTTAGAGGGCGTTGCTTCTGGGAGGGTGTCGAAATACACAAACAGCTGTGATACACAAAGCAATCTCCACTAAATACCTTTTACTGCAGCAGCTTGAATGGCTTCTTCCTGCATTAGGAAGGCCCCTAAGTAAGAAACAGAAGTGGCAAAAGTGAGTTTATGGGTTTTATTTGTTTGTTTTTTAAAAGATATTTGCCTTTCTTGGCATATTGTACTTTAAAAATCATATGATTGTGTTAAAATTACCCAGAATGTTGACTTTCCCTATTCATGTTTATGTATTAAATAGGATTTCAGGGCCAATTGAATGGATTTCTTTGTTCTCTCTAGATTAAGTCCAGATAGATAATCTGGTTTAGTTATGGCTACATTGTTTAAATCATGCTAATTATAGTGCTTACAATACAATGGCAGAGGGGGGCAATTTAAATATTCATTTGAAGAAGGGAAAAAAAATCATATGCCAAGCTCAAAAATGTACAGTCACTCGAACCTCTCCCTGAAGGCCAATTTAAAGACTGTTTTTCAAAGAATTGTTTACCTTGAAATTCTTAAACACCAGACGTGTTTCCATTCACGCAGCTTGTGTATGGGAACGTCAGTGATCTGGGGGCAGAGTGGAGTTCTGATTTTAAACCAGGATGCTGGCTGCTTTGATGTGCTTCTCGGGACTGGAAGGAACAGGGCAAGACCGCCCTGCCACGAGCTCCCAGGCCCTTTTTGACTGAAGGCTTCCAGAATGAAAGGAAAGGGTGAAAGAGGGATCCTTTGAAGGAAGGACTGAGAGAGTTTGCACTAGCTGGCCAGGATGAGAGACTCATGAGAAGATGTGAGATCCTTCAGAGATAGAAATAAATCAGCACTTAACAAGGTGCTTTTATCAAGTGCTGTGTGTTTCCTAGAAGGAGAAATGATGGGATTAGGATGAGAAGGGAAAACGGGATGTACAAGCAAATGTTTACCTAGGCTACTTCTTTCTGGATTCTAGGGATTGGCTTTTAATTTCAATTGTCTTCCATCTCATGATTTATTTGAGAAATTCCTGAGGTGGGGGCAAAGGGGACACATCAAGGTCTTGGCACCAGGAACAAAACAAATAGCACGTTGGAATATATTTAGCAGAGGATAATGCAGAACACTGAAAAATAGACCGAGGATGATTAAAAAGAAATAAATAGCGCTGTTCTGGCTTGAAAGGGATGGTGTATGGAATGCGAGGTACAGATTATGTAGGAAATGTGTGTGGAATTTTTCTCTGTGAATCACCCTTCACTCAGGGGGCTAGGTGGCTATATGAAGTGGATAGAAACAGGAGGATCACAAAGCCAGGGCCGAAGAGGGCTCTCTTGTTTAATGTGTCAAAAACAGTAATACAGATAACAGATAATGCTTTTAAAAAACTGGGAATATGAGTTGGCCCATGGCTCACTTGGAAGAGTGTGGTGCTGACAACACCAAGTCAAGGGTTAAGATTCCCTTACTGGTCATCTTTAAAAAAAAAAAAAACAACAACTGGGAATATGTGAAGAGTTGATTTTTGCTTGCCCCCACATTTCTAGAAATTGTCCATGACTCAAAGCTACTGTGGCTTCATGCACAATAATAATTTTGGAAGAAAAACTGAATTGCTCAGTGGCTGGGCTGACCGGCTCCACTGTTTAAGATCGCGTACAAGTTAATTTAGCATTTGCTTCCCACCTCTGCTCCCTCAGCTATAAAATGAGTTTAATAATAATTCATTCCATCTGGGTGTCACAAGGGTTAAAGGCAGTAATGTACACAGAATGTACAGCTATACCTGGCTCAAGACAGGTGAGACAGGTATCAGAAGCTGTGTAGTATGTGGTCATGATTATGCTTAAAATTGTTTCTATAGCTTCTATTTTGATGAATTGGCTTTTGTGTGTTTGTCAATAACTTAAAATAGAATGGCTTGCCCATAAATTCATATACCTGGAAAATATTCATATGCTTTAGAAAACACAGTATCTGGAAGTTGAACTTAATTCTTACCTAGATAAACACCTTTACAGTTACATGGAGGTTATGTCTTTACTTGTGGAAAAATATTTTATAGGGACAGCCCATGGCTCACTTGGGAGAATGTGGTGCTGATAACACCAAGGCCATGGGTTTGGATCCCTATATAGGTATGGCCGGTTAGCTCACATGGGAGAATATGGTGCTGACCACGCCAAGTCAAGGGTTGAGATCCCCTGACTGATCGTCTTTAAAAAAAAAACAAAGAAAAATATCTTATGAAAAGCATAGTAAACTTGGATTTGGAGGAATAAAGCTGTAGTAGTAATAGTGAGTAGCTGTTGGTTTTCATGTGTAAAGAAGAAAAGGGAAATGTGTCCAAAAATAGGCACTTGGTAGTAATAGTAGTAATAGCTAAGGCTTGTAGGTGAGTTCCAGCCCAGATTCTTTTTAAAATATATTTATTAATTATTATTGTTATTTTCATTCTAAGATGTTGTGGAGCAGTTGGGAGGGAAGGGGAGAGGCCCATGGCATCCCTCTTATTCCGGCAGGGAAGCCCAGGGGGCTTCTGGCTGTGGCAGGGTCATGGCTGGGCTAGATGTGAATGTGGGGCAGGGGTTGTGGCTGAGGCCCTCAGGCCTTGCCCCACACCTCACCAGCCCAGATGCTTAATGCTTTTGTGATATTAATTCCTGAGGGGTAAGTTCTTATTTTAACAAGTTCAACAAATTCAACTCAGTTTTTACAATCTGTATTTTTGAGGCATAAAGAAGGGGAAAAGAGCAAGCATTAAGAGATAATGAAAATATTCCAAATCTGCAGAAATGCCAACAATTCTAATTTTAGCTCTTACTTTTTTTTTTTTCCCCAGGTGGCTGGCAGGTATGGGGATTCAAACCCATGACCTTGGTATTATAAGGCTGTGCTTTCACCAACTGAGCTAACCGGCCAGGCCTAGCGTCTTTCTTTTGATCATAAATGTGCTATATGGTCAGAATAAAAAACTAGGAAAGTTCCATAATCTACATTACAAACTAGAACAGGAAAAATTCTCCACATCCCTTCAGCCAGAAGTGTCAACATTTTTAGCTGTTTGCTGTAACAAACCAGCTTGCAAGTTTTCTGAACATTGACTTCTCTACTTACCTGTGCACCACCATGGTGTTATTTGAGGACAGATGTGGCACCTCGTCCTTTTCTGCACTGTGCACACTTCTCTGCAGAAGCAATCAGTCATCCCTGCAACAATTGGAGGATCAGGTAAGATATGAAAGGTGCTGCCCTGAGAGGGACAGAAGATAAGGCCTAAAAACGGTTGTTAAGCAGGCACAGGGCTGATTGTGAAAGACTTAAAAGGTCAAAAGTGTCAGGAGAACTAGCCAATGATGTTATCGGTCAGTGCAGCTGTTAAGAGCTTAGATTCACCGACCGGCCTGGCAATGGAGTCCTGACTACGATCACTTACCAGCTGCATGAACTTGAGCTAGCTAGCTAGGGTTTGGAAGCCTTAGTTTTCTGATCCGTAAAATAGGATGATAATGGCATGTGCCTAAGAGGTGACAAAAGGAATAAATGAGAAAATGTATGTACACAAGAAAGATCAGCCACTATTTATATTATTATTGTTATTTAACAGTTTTGGAGAATGGATTGGGCAGAGTAGGAAGGACATTAACATTCTCACCTCAGAATTTAAGGCCACAAATGTTGATCCAGGAGGCCAAATTCCATCACAGACATTGTGTGTTTGGTTCAGGTTGAAGAAACAGAACATTATCAGAAGCCCCTTTTGTGCCCCCTTCCAGTCACTATTCTTCTGACCCAAGGGTAACTACTATGCTGAGTTCTAATACTAGGTATCAGTCTTGTCTATTTTTGAACTTATATATGTGAAAACGTAAAAACGTATAGTATATACTCTTTTCTGTTTAGCTTCTCTTGCTAAATATTGTTTGTCAGATTCATCAGCATTGTTGCACATAGTTGTAGTTCTGTCATCCTGATTGCTGTTTTGTATTCCCTTGTATAAATACACCAATAATTTGATTATCCATTCTCGTGTAGGCGGGTGTTTGAGTTGTTTTCCAGTTTTCAGCTATTATAAATACTGCTGCTGTAAGCATTCTTGTACATGTCTTATAGTGAACATACCCATGAAATTCTGTTGGTTAGATGCCTAGGAATAGGATTCCTGGGCCATGGGCTATGGTTTTGTTCAGCTTTAGTAGATACTGCCAAATAGTATTTCAGAATGGTCATCCCAATCTACATTCCCATCAGAGGTATGTGAGAATTACATTTGTTCCATGTCCTTGCCAACCTTTGGTATTATGTCTTTAATTTTAGCTGTGTTGATAAGTTGCACACATACTGGTATCTCATTTTGGTTTTAGTTTGCATTGCCCTGGTTTCTATTGAGGTTGAACTCCTTTTGTATGTAGTATTGACCATTTAACTTTCATTTTATGTGAAATACCTTCAAGTCTTTTGGTCATTTTTCTTCTATAAGTTGTCTTTTTATTTTTTTTATTTTATTTTATTTTTTTCTAAAAGATGACCGGTAAGGGGATCTCAACCCTTGGCTTGGTGTTGTCAGCACCACGCTCAGCCAGTGAGCAAACCGGCCATCCCTATATGGGATCCGAACCCGTGGCCTTGGTGTTATCAGCACCGCACTCTACCGAGTGAGCCACGGGCCGGCCCAAAGAATAAATTTTTTTAAAATTAAGAAGAAATGCAGATATTCCTTTGAACAATAGGAGAATTAGGCAACTTTGGGTTCACATTTCCTCATATGGCAGCAGTAGCTAAATAACAGGGAGTTCACACTGATGGAGGCATGCACTTGCTAGGATCCTTTAGCCTTCGGGATCTTCCTGGTCATTTTTGCACTTGAGTTTGAGACTCTTACATGAACTCCTTTCTGTAATTCTTGCACTGAAGATGACTGATGTTTACACATCAGAGGACACTAATGGTGGAATTTCTGGCATCACTAGGAAGACATTTTGCGGTAGGCTGGGGCCTCTTCTTCGTGACATAGAGCAGCAGTTTTCAAACTCCAGGATGTATCAGAATCACCTGGAAGGCCTGTTAAAGTACAGGTTGCTGGGCCACAACCCCAGAATTCCAGATTTGGTAGCTCCAAAGTGAGGTGTGGGCACTGCATTCAGGTTCCCAGGAGATGCTGATGCTGCTGTTCTGGGATCCACACGTGGAGGACCAGGAACCTAGAAAATACATAACTTTACTTGGCTTTAATTACAAAAGTAATATTTGCTTGCTATAAAATAAAATGCAGACAATGCAGAAAGTTATAACGTAAAAAGTGAAAATTTCCTGTAGTCTCCGTACTAGAGAATTTTGATCAACAGTTAATGTCTACCCTTCTGGAATTAAGAAAAAAAAGATTTAATTTAAAAGATCATTGTTTATTTTTCTATACACTGATGTGATAAAGGCCATACCATATCATTTAAGAGCTGTGACATTTTCTTTATTGTCCGTTTATGGATTGGTTTAAAGTTATATATTTTTTTTTTTTTGTGGCTGGCCAGTGTGGGAATCTGAACCCTTGACCTTGGTGTTACAACACCATGCTCTAACCAGCTGAGCTAACTGGCCAGCCCCTTGAAGTTATAAAAAAATTAAACAGAAAAAACATATGCAGAAAGGTATGTGTCCTTGGCGCTAAGAGGAGAGCTAACATAGGCTGACACTTACCATGTAAGTGATTAGCTCCTTATCCCCAGAGCAGCCTAGTGAAAGAGGCACTCTTTATTATTCTCATTTTACAGATGAAAAAATAGAGGCTTGGGCCGGCCCCGTGGCTCACTCGGGAGAGTGCGGTGCTGACAACACCAAGTCAAGGGTTAAGATCCCCTTACCGGTCATCTTTTTAGAAAAAAAAAAAAAAAGAAAAAATAGAGGCTTAACAATGTCAAGTGACTCACGTAAGGTCACACAGCTAGTGACAGTGGACGTGGATTTGAATGTCAGCAGCCTTCATAATTACGCTATTTGCTTCCCCATCTACTCACCCACTCACTCACTCCTACCTACCTTTGCTAGCTGGCATTTACTGATTGTCCACTAGATGCCAGACACTATGCTAAGCCTTGTGGAATACAAAGATCTTAGGAATTTAAAGACTAGTGGGGGCCGGCCTGTGGCTCACTTGGGAGAGTGCGGTGCTGATAACGCCAATGCCACAGGTTCGGCTCCCATATAGGATGGCCGGTTTGCTCACTGGGTGAGCGTGGTGCTGACAACACCAAATCAAGGGTTAAGATCCCCTTACTGGTCATCTTTAAAAAAAAAAAAAAAAAGACTGGTAGAATGGTCCCAACTTGCTGTTTTTGTAGTCATGGATTCTCTATGGAGTGTTTACCCCGGAAAAGGCATACGACCAGTATTTGTTGTGCAGTCACAGCAAATTTGTTGTAGACATTCCCCAGGTTTATTCATGGGTCCCTAGACTTCCAAGGTAAGGACACTTGATCTTGTAGCATGACCCCCAAATTTTATCACTCCCGGGTTCATAGAATTAAATGCCTTATGAAGGTGACTCAGCTGTTTGTTTAATGTCTTAACGCTATCTGAGTAAATGTCTTGGCCTCAGTATTGTCATTTCTAAGTTATGGAATTATCAGACTCAGAGCCAGCTTCATGGGTGTGCATCCTAGACAGTTCTGAAGGGCTCTGTGCTCAGGAGCACTTGGCTTAATGCTCTGTTGCCACCATCTTGAAATTCTTAATAACTTTTGAAAAAGAGGATGTGCATTTTCATTTTGCATTGGATCCTACAAATTACAGAGCTGGTCCTTATTAGACATTGTGGCACTCAAGAGAGGACCCCCCACTCCCGCCCCGCCCTTGCAGGATTAAACACTTGAAAATAATAATTACATGGCAGGTATGAATTCCTTTACCCCTCATAGTGACCCATTGCGATGAGCTTTAGTTTTATTCCCATTTTACAGATGAGGAAAGTATTTTGTAAATGCAGTCAATCCTTGAAATGTCTAGCGTTACGTAGTAATTAGTGAGCCCTATTCATGAATAATGAGTCTAGAATTTTGCCTATATGTATAAATTTCCTATCTGTTTTAAACAAACAAAAAAAGTTGAGTCTCTGGGGACCTTGCCCCAGCTGTGCAGATATTTTCTTCCTGAAAACACGGGGTTCTTATCTTGAATGTCCCAGTGCTAATTCAGGAGGCATTTTGATCTTGATTCACCTACTAAGCACATCAGAATCCAACTCCCAATAATAATCAATGTGATTAGAATCCCCCAAAGTGAGCTAGATTGTGTCTGCAAAAAGTTGTTCAGGCTAGTAAAGACGGCTGTGATGAGTCTGGTGCGAGTAGGGAGGAGAGTATGGCCTATGGCTTCTCACAACTGAAAACAAGTGGCCTATGGGTGAAGAAGCCGCAGTTGGGACACCTTGTATTCCTTACAAGGCCTTCAAGAAAGCTGGTTTATCAGGTTAGAGTTTATAAACATAAATTTCACCTTTACAAGCTATTCAGCCCAAGTCAGTTCACTGCCTGGATATCCAGGGGTTGCTAAACTGTGGTTTTTTAAAAACAACATGGGGCTGGCTGGTTAGCTCAGTTGGTCAGAGCACGGTGTTATAACAGCAAGATCAAGGGATCGGATCCCCATACTGGCCAGGTGGCAAAATAAATAAATAAGTAAATAAAAACAGTATGGATTGCTAACTCAAAAGAGAACTAAAAGTTTTCTTTTTTTGTACTAAAAACAAACATGGGGTATCTTTATTTATTTTGTGGCTGGCTGGTACAGGGTAAAAACCCTTGACTCTGGTGTTATAACACAGGGTACCATTGCATGGGAGACACCTTGGTTTTTACTGCCCTGAGAACTGTTGTGGTATTTTACTAGTAAATTCTGTGGATGGAGGAAAAAAAAAGAAAAATAACACAGGGTACCTTTAAATGTTGCTGACCACAAGTCCAGCTACCTGCCCTGTACAAAGACCCGGACTTGGCTTGCCAAAATCTGTTACCCCAGGGCATTCAGCTCCTGGCTTGAAGCTTGCGGGAATTTTCTTACTGAACCCGAACAGAAAGAGCCCTCCCAAACAAAGAAACAAAATGCTAAAAGAAATACTATATCTGCTAATTAGTCTTCTCTAATAAAAATACTTTTATGGTTCTTTGTGCCAAATGGTACATCGTTCCCATAATTATTTGCTTAAAAAGGAAAACATTCTTTGAAAACCATATTATTGTAATATTTGAAAAAAAAAATTATGCTTGTCTTTCTATGTGACTGCCTGTGGAGTTTTTGACCTTCTGACATGTTTACTATTGACTACTTATTGTTATGTATTTACTATGCGCCACCCACATAGTAAAATAATGTGGGGAAATGACAGGGTGTCCAGACAGACCTGGTCTCTGTGGTCAGCAGCCTCTAGGAGGCGCTCCCAGTGACCCACCCCCCCACCTCCTGGTGTTGACACCCTTGTGTGTGGCTGAACCCAGTGACTCATGTCTACTGAATAGAACATGACATAAGTGACAGGATGTCATTTCAAAGACTGGGTTTCAAACGCTGTGACTTCCATCTTGCTCGCCCTCTATCGTTCTTTCTGTTTAGCTCCCTTGCCTTGAGGGAAGCCACCTGCCATATTGTTAGCTGTACTATGCAGAGACCCACTTGGAAAAGAACTGGGTGAGGTCTCCCGCCAACATCTAATGGAGAACTGTGTCTCTCAGTCCAGCAGCTCATGAAGAACTGAGTCCTGCCAACAACACATGTGAACGAGTTTGGAAGCAGATCCTTCCCCAGCCAAGACTTGAGATGAGGCTACAGCCCCAGCCAGCACCTTGACTGCTCCTTGAGTTAGAGGCGTCCACTAAAGCCACATCCAGATTCCTGACCCACATGAACTGTGCATTTGTTGTTCTAAGCTGCTATGTTTTAGAGTAATTTGTTACTCAGCAATAGATAACTAATACGGTCTCCATTCTTATGGAGCTTACAGCCTAGTGGGGGTGAATGATGTCAGTTAAGTACGATACCAATTAGTGTAAAATTACAGCTGTGTCAGGTTTGGAAGGAGAGAGATACATGAAACAGACCACACTATGGAGTGGCCTGATTTTGTGTCTAAGAGACCAGGGAAAGCTTTCCTAGGAAGTGATAGCTGAGCTGGAATTTGAAGAATGCATTGCATTAACCTGGCAAGCTGGGATGGGAAGAGCATTTCTAGCAGCAGGAACAGCATGTGCAAATGCCTCATGAAAGAAGAAAGCTTGAGGGTGGGGGGGGAGCTGAAAGAACACTAGAGAGGCTGGAACTGAGATAAGACCAGAAGGGACAGCAAAGACTATGTCCCATAGCATCTCGTGGGCCATTAAGGGGCTTGATCTTTAGTTTCAGCTTTATGGGAAATGTTCTAGCAGTGGGGAATGTGGGGGGGTTGGGGCATGGGGCATACTTAGACTTTGTATTTTAAAAGTTTACTCAGATAGTGGAGTAGGAGGAATGGATTGCGTAAGGACAAGCTTGAAAGCAGAGGTACCAGTTTGGAGGCAACTGGGATTATCCAATCTAAGAAGGTATATTGGATGGGTGTCCATGGGGGAGATGAAGATGTGTGGACAGTTCTGAGAGATTCTTGGGCAGCAAAATGGGTACCACCTATTGATGGCTTGGACAAGAAGGGTTAGAAATCAAAACTGACTCATAATGTTTTTAACTAGGGAAGCAGGAAAGACAGGCAGAAGAGAAGCTCTTAAATTATCTAGGTAAGAGGTTGTGCAGGCTCTGAGTCAGTGACAGTAGGACTGGCAGAAGGATCCCTCAGGCATTGCAGAAATAAAATCAATAGGATTTAGCAGCTGATTGGCTGTTGGATGAAGGCCTTTTGGGAATGGGAAGAATCTAGAAAGACATCAACCCCATGTGTGTTTGCTGTTTCTGTCTTGAATATGGAGAGTGGGATTATGAATATGTATCACATGAAATACTTTCACATCCGTCCATTTATATAGAAGTGTGCTGGTTTGTGATAGGTTAAAGGGAAGCAGCTCAAAAAGAGAATAACAGAACTATTTACTGTATATTATACACTATTTACAGTATAATATTATATATAAATAAGAGGTATAATATAACATAAATTATATTAATTTATAATTTTATTTATCATTTTAAATTTACTTCAAGTAAATAAAAATTAACTGAATTTTAATTTATTTATAAATGAAGGGTGGATGGATTATAGATGTAACCCCTCCCTTAATTTATAGTCTTCAAATCTTTAGTAATTATTCAACCCATTTGACATCTGTGAGCTGATTAAACATTCGTCATACCGCAGAGTCAAGTGTCATGCTATAGGACATTATATCCTAGTGAAGAACACCATCCGCCCACAAAAGCATTATATCTGGTAGGGATTAAGAGCCTACATATATGCATGGATGAATTTTAGCATAGAGACCCTCTGCATTTCAACTCACCACCCCTGTATGTTTTTGTTCAAACAAATTAGGCTTGTAAATACATGGAAAATTGTAACAGCAAATAAAGGCCCTTCATCCTTTTTTTTTTGGCAACTAGGTAAGGGGATCCAAATCACCCTGTTTTTGAGATGAGAAGCACAACAGGAAACAGGACAGACGACTGCAATAGTCTCCTAACTGGTCTCTCTGCTCCACTGTGGCCCTCCCACAATCCATTCTCCACAGTCAGAAGGATCTTTTCAAAAGGCAAATCAGAGTATGCCACTCTGTCTTCAAAACTTCTACAGCGGCTTCCCAGTTGAATGGAAATAAAATCCAAACACCTTATGATGGTTTTAGAGGCCCTGTGAACTGGACCCCCACCTTCCTCTCCTTTTCCATCTCTTGCTTCTCTCATAGTCAAACTGCAACAGTTTCTTTTCTGTACCTTTACCATGCCAAGCCTGTCCATGCCTCAGGGCCTTTGCAATCGTAGCTTTCTCAGCCAAGAACACACTTTCCAAGTTTCCCATGACTGGCTTCTTCTCTTTCAAGTCAGGTTCAAATAAAATCTCTTCTGAAACAGGCCCTCCCTTTCCCCTCTGGTCCTCTCTCCCATGATACTATTTGATTTCCATCAGAGCATTTTTAATCATTTTCTAAATTTATCTTACTTACCTGTATTTGTTAACTAGTTTAAAACTGTCTCTCACTTGGGTGTCACCTCCATAAGGGCAGTGTCCTTTTCAGTCTCTTTATTACTGTATCTCCAGATTCGATGGCATTGCTTGGCACTTAGCATGTGTTTGAAAAATGTTTTTTGGAATGAATTTATTGAATGGATTGGCCTAAGCCACCCTGAATGTAAAGGTAAATGTTTGGGTACACTCCTGTGATCACTCCTAGGCAAAGCTTGTAACATATTCAAACTGATTTGCTGCAGGCGGAGTCCTTGCGCATGCGAACACACACCCCAGCCGGGTCAGTGGGTCGGCAGGACAGGGCTTAGCTACCTGTTCTCACGCGGGCTCAGCACTGGCCATACAGCTCTGCCCAAAGCGTAACTTAGCTATTATTTTTAAAAATTAGCTTTATTGAGATAATTCCCATACCACAAAAGGCACCTATTTAAAGTATACAGTTAATGTTTTTTGGAATGAATTTATTGAATGGATTGGCCTAAGCCACCCTGAATGTAAAGGTAAGTGTTTGGGTACACTCCTGTGATCACTCCTAGGCAAAGCTTGTAACATATTCAAATTCATTTGCTGCATGCGGAGTCCTTACGCATGCGAACACACACCCCAGCCGGGTCAGTGGGTCGGCAGGACAGGGCTTAGCTACCTGTTCTCACGCGGGCTCAGCACTGGCCATACAGCTCTGCTCAAAGCATAACTTAGCTATTATTTTTAAAAATTAGCTTTATTGAGATAATTCCCATACCACAAAAGGCACCTATTTAAAGTATACAGTTAAAAAAAAGAGTAAAGTATACAATTCAACGGTCTTTAGTCTATTCACAGAGTTGTGAAATCATCACTGCTATCTAATTCAGAACATTTTCATCATCCCAAAAAAGAAACCCCTTACTCATCACTCTTTCCCCATCTCCCTCCAATCTCACTCCCCTCCAACCTTAGGAAACCACCAATCTACTTTCTATCTCTGTGGACTCACCTATTCTGCACATCTCGTATAAATGAAGTTAAACAGCATGAGGTCCTTTGTGTGTGGCTTCATTCACTCAGCACGTTTTCGAGGTTCACCCATGTTGTAGCATATACCAGTACTTCATCCCTTTTCATTGCCAAATAATATTCCATTTTATGTATCTATTCATCTGCTGGTGGACATTGGGTTATTTCCAGTTTTTGGCTACTATGAATATATATTTTCAATTCTCTTGCATATATACCCAGGAGGGGAATGGCTGGGTCATGTGGTAACTCTATGTTTAACTTTGGAGAAACAGACTGTTTTCCAAAGTGACTGCACCATTTGGCAATGGTGTGTTAGCTCTTGAGGGCCAGTTAGCTCAGCCAGCAACAGAGAGTGTCCAAGAGCCAGATGCTGGGTGGCGTAGAATGCTGGTGGGGGGTAGTAAGGGAAATGGGGGTCCCTACTAGACCAAAACTTGACTGTTGTAATGTGAATGGAGATATGATGATATGACAAAGTGTTTCCCTGTTTGTGATAGGGGAGGGATTTTAGTGGTTCAGGGCTGAGGTTATATCAGTCCATTTTGTATTGCTATAACAGAAATACCTCAGAGGGGGTAATTTATAAAGAACAGAGGTTTATTTGGCTTACAATCCTGGGACAGCTGCAACTGGTGCAGGCCTGAGGCTGCTTCTATTCATGGTGGAAAGTGGCAAGTAGCCAGCAGGTACAAGCAGAGAGAGAGAGAGAGAGAGAGAGAGAGAACGAGAGAACATTAATCCATTCATGAGGGATCCACCCCCATGACTCAATCCGTTTCCAACACTGCCACGTTGGGGACCAAATTTCCACATGAGTTTTGGAGGTGACAACACATCCAAACTCCATCAGAGGTATTAATCTCATAGAATCCCAAAGAGAGAACATAATTTCCTCTTCATTGTCTGGTCCACCCTTATGATTAACTCAAAGAAAAAAGTCTCAGTTTGGTGCTAATATGTCTTTAACACCTCTCTAAAACTTGCAAATCTCTCTTTGGAACCAAAGGAGCTGTTCTGTTGTTCATGGGAGCCTTCAGCAGGCAATGCTACCTGACTAGGAGTTAACATTATTTTTTGTATACTTTTAAATGGTTACCTTCTGTTTATGGAAAATGATATTGATTTTTTTGTATTTATAGCACTGATACAAATTTTCATTTTAAAGATTTATTTAAAGTGGAAATGTCTATTAAAAAATAAGTGATAGTAATAATCTTACATGGTTCATGAGAGAATTTAAAAACTATCAGGCAAAAGATCTATTGTACAGCAAGGTGACCATAGTTAATGATGATATATTGTATTCTTGAGAAAGGTAAAGAGAGAGGATGTGTGCTCTGACCACAAAAATGATAACTATGTGAAGTAATGCGTTTGTTGATTAGCTAGATTTAACCATTCCACAATGTATATGTACTTCACAACATCATGATGTACGCAATAAAAAGATATAATGTTATCTGCCAATTTAAAAATAAATAAAAACTATAAGGCTCTAAGCAGAATAATAGCTAATTGTTTTTTGATTTCCTTACTATGTGACAATCACAGTTTTAAGACTTTTACACAGATCAACTTTGTTCAGTCCTCACAATACTCATCCTACAGATGAGGAAACTAAGACACAGAGAAGCTAAGGAAATTGCTTAGGGTCTCACAGCTAGAAAGTGGCAGCAAGGAGTGGGCCCAAGCCACCGGGCTTGTACTAAAGACCCTGCTCTTCCAGCTACTTTTGAATGAAACAGGATCAAGACTTGATGAAGGCTGGGCCAGTCTTACCCTTCTCTAAGAATTTGAAATTATCTCCACAGTGGCACTGAAGTATGTCCAATGGGGAGACCTGGGCACCTATATTTTCCAAAGATGCATCCTATCTACAAGAAAGAAAATGAAGAAGAGGCATGTGCAGAGAGAGGCAGAATTGAGTGATGATGTCTCCCTGGGCTCCCAGTGGTTTCCACTTTTTAGGCCGGGTTCTTCTTGATGTCATGCTGAGGTACACTCCAGGGCCTTTAGTTCTGGGGTGCACTCTTGTGTCCTTTGATAAGTGCCCCCTTTCAACCTAAGCTAGCTGGAGTGAGTTTCTGCTTCTTTTAATAAGAATATTTTTAAATAAAATATGCAGGCTCTATGTGGAAGCAAAAGGGAGAAGTAGAGAATTCAAGATCTATATGAGGGCTGGCTCATGGCTCACTTGGGAGAGTGTGGTGCTGATAACACCAAGGCCACGGGTTTGGATCCCTATATAGGGGTGGCTGGTGAGCTCACTTGAGGGAGCGTGGTGCTGACAGCACCAAGTCAAGGGTTAAGATCTCCTTACCAGTCATCTTTTTAAAAAAAAAAAAAGAAGAGCTTTCAGGAAATAAAATGAGTTTCCTCAAGAGTAGATCATTCATTCATTCACTTGTTCATTTTTTTCATGTTTTTCTTATCCCAGTTAGTATATATTGAATACCTCTCATGTGCCAGGAACTCTTCCTGTCCCCAGGGACAAAGCAGTGAATATGATAGAAAGGCCTTGACTCTCATAGAGGTTATCTTCTAAGGTGGTAATAGAGACTTTTGAAGATCATGCATGTGCTCTGGCAATAGGGTCCTGGGCTTTTGGGCAAGAAAATTATTTGATTAGGTCTCCAGTTTAGGAGAATGCCTCTGGTAGAGGTGTTTATAGGACACAGAGGAGAAGAACCAGGGGCAGGAAAGCTGATAAGATTCTAGTCTGGGTGGAAAAGCCTTGTGATACAAGGGTGCATCTCATCACAGGCAGCAGCAGTAGCACTAAAACTTATGAGAGCTTATTATGGGCGAGGTACTGTGTTAAGTATTTTACTTTTATTATCTCAATTTAGCCTCACAGCACCTTTGTGAGGGAGATACAATTACTATCCCTATTTCAGATAAGTTCTTCAGTGAAAGAAAAAGTCAAAATGGTAATTGAAATCCAATTAGAACAAAATAAAAACAGAGCACTATATGTACGTTAAAACTGGTGGGGTGAGGTCAAAGCAGTACTCAGAGGGAAACGTATAGCTTTAAAATGCATTTACTAGAAAATAAAAAGAAAAAAGATTGCTAATAAACATTTTAACTCAAAAAACGTGAAGAAGAAAGACAAAACAATATCAAAAAGGATAGAAGAAAGAAACAAAGTCAAATGTAAAAGTTGGTAAAGTAGGGGCCGGCCCGTGGCTCACTTAGGAGAGCGTGGTGCTGACAACACCAAGTCAAGGGTTAAGATCCCCTTACCGGTCATCTTCTAAAAAAAAAAAAAAAGTTGGTAAAGTAGAAACAAAAAAGAAATAAGCAATTTGATTATTTTACAGATGAAGAAGTTGAAGCTCAAAGAGGTTAAATAACTTGTCTGAGATGACAGTGAGCTAGGGGTTAGCAGAGTTGAGACTTGAATCTGCATCTCTTTAGATTCCAGACTCTGAGTTCTTAACTACAGTGGGTTTGGGGTCTAAGATCTCTCAGATGCTGACAGCTATGGGTTGAATGTGTCCCCTCAAAGTTCATGTGCTAAAAATTTGATCCCCTTTGTAACAGTGTTAAGAGGGTGGGAAATCTGATTATGGTATTTGAAAGGTGAATGTGGGGCCTTGAAAAGGTGATTGGATTGTGAGGACCATGCCCTCACGAACAGATTAATCTATTCATAGAGTAATGGGTTAATGGGTTAATGGGTTATCATTGGCATAAACTGGTGGCTTTATAAGGAGAGCACATAAAAATACTTTTATCATTCTCACCATGTGATACTCTGGTCATAATGGGACTCTGTAGTGAGTCCCCACCAAGAAGGTGGCTCTCATCAGATGTGCCTCCTTGACCTTGAACTTCCCAGTCTCCAAAACTGTAAGAAATAAATTTCATTTCTTTACCCAGTTCCAAGAATTCAGTTATAAGCAACAGAAAATGGACTAATACACTGATCACTTTTTTTTATGCGTTTGACAGAAGATGTACTTTATTTGTCTCTAGGTGGCCCCTTTAGCCAGCCCTAGCACATGTAAAATGAATGCTAAGGTGAGATTCCCAGAGGGAGGAACTACCTCAGTCAGCCTAACCTAGGGAAGTAACCAGACTACAGCTTGAAGGACTATCAACATTTCCACACATAAAGGAGCAATCAGGGACTGCCAGTTGCCTCCTGAACTGGTAGGGTGACCGTCTGGTTCCAGTTAATGTAGGACTTTCCCCGTTTTAGCACTAAAATTCCCATGTCCTGGGAAACCCCTCAGTCTTGAGCAAACTGAGGTGTTTGGTAACCTTATCAGGTTGCCCCTAATGCTTGGGAATTCCAGAACATTCTGATGGTAGAGTGTGCCAGTGGTCCTCAAGCTCAGAGTAAGAATGAACTACATCTGGGGTTTGGATCTCGGTACTGACCAGCTGCCAAAAACATAAAACAGAAAACAATAAAAAAACAATGAACTACATCTGCACACCTGAAGCACCCATTACAAATAAGGATACCTGGTCTCCCTTCAGCAAACCGACTAATGAAAAATCTACTGGGATGTGGCCCAAGAATTTGTATTTCCCCCAGGGGATTTTTATGCACATTTAAGTTTGGGGAACCTAAGTTCTCAAATTATAGAATTGCAGGCCCCAGATGGAGGCCACTGTGGAGAGTGCGCAAGATGAGAGGAGCAGAGAGAACCTTAGCTTTGGAGTTGAGCAGGCACCTCGCTTCCCATTTGTCTCTGAATGATAAGTGACCTCCCCAAGCCTCAGTTTTCTTAGATAGTAAATGGAGATAATTACAGAATATAATATGTGTAAAGCCCCTAACATCTAGTAAATGTCTGATAAATCTTAGTTCCCTTTCCTTAGACTTTGACTGAGAATCACTAAGAACTGGACGTAAAAAGCAATTCTGTATATGTAAATCCTACTTTTCAGAATATTTCCCCATGAAGAGCTCAATTTAAAAATCCGCCGTGAAGCATCTTTTAGAATTGAACATGAATTCGAAAGATTTTATTTCATTCTGAAAAATAAAATCAAAAATTCGCCCTGCTTCTTTTCCAGGTTTCTCCTCTTTATGGCTTGGCTGTTAAGAAGCTCAAAGTCAAACAGTGAAAATCGAATCATTTAAAAAGCCACTCATGAGTAGCATGTTTGTATAGTTCTCTTTTTTGTTTGTGTGTTTTTGGCGACTGGCCAGAACAGGGATTGAACCCTGGACCTTGGTGTTATCAGCACCACACTCTAACCAACTGAGCTAACCAGCCAGCCCTGTGGTTCTCTTTTGAAAAGACTCAGTATCTATTGAAGTGTTCTTTTTTTTTTTTTTTAATTGAAGCATTCTTATGGCAGACATATTATTGATTTTTTTTTTTTAGCTTTTTGTTTTGAAGTCACTATAGTTTCACAGGAAGTTGCAAAGATTGTAGAGAGGTCCCATGTACCTTCATCCAGATTCCCCCAGGGGTTACATCTTACATAGCTATCGTGCAATACCAAAACCAGGAAACTGACAGTGGTACTGTGCGTGTAGTTTTATGCTATTTTGTCACATATATAGATGATCAAGATAAAGAGCTGTCCCATCCCCACGAAGGTCTCCCCCATACCATCCCTTTTAGTCATGCCCACACCTCTCCTTTTCACCATCCTAACCCCTGGAAGCCACCAGGGGATGCTTTATAATTTTATCATTTTGAGACTGTTATATAAATGAAAGCCCACAGTATTTAACCTTTTGAGATTGGCTTTTTCCACTCAACATAATGCCCTTAAGATCCATCCAAGTTGTTGTGTATTGATAGTCCATTCCTTTTCATTGCTGAACATCATTCCACATATCATCATTATATCATATATAATGTGTTATAAGTAATAATGAATTATCGTATTATTTAAATCACCCCAAATCATTGTAAGTTAAAGGTGGAGCTATAAATAGGATATTTCATTTAAAAGGCTGCCTGTGACTTTGTGCTGTTCATGGACAGACTCACTTGATCCTTAAAACAGCCCGGTGAGCTGGTGGCTACTATTTATCTCTTTTCTATAGATAAGGAAAATGAGGCCCAGAGAGAATAAGCCACTTGTCTAAGGTCACAAATCTAGGCAGTCTGGCCCAGAGCTCTAAATGTCTACACTGCTGTACAGCTCCATCCTAATCCACCTGCCTCCCGAGTACACCCAGTGGGACCTGCTCTCCTGGTAGGTCATCAATACCACAAGGCTCTAAACTGAGGATCTTGGTAGATATGATTCAACACATTTGAACCAAACAGTTTGAATCCAATTCCTCATACTTAATTTCTTGGCTAAATAGCATATCTGTGAATAGAATAGCAGACACTAAATAATAAAACTATAGTTAAATTTCGAGATTCACAGAACCAATCGTGAGTAGAAACAAGATGAGATAGGTCAACCTTACGGATACCACCGTGTTTTTACATAGAGAGCTGGTTTAATTTTTTGTATAGTTTTTTAAAAAAATTTTTTATTACGTTAACATACATAATACAAAATTAGTCATTTTAACCTTTTTTTTCTTTTTTTTATTTGGCGGTTGACCGGTATGAGGAACCAAACACTTCACCTTGGTGTTCCAAAGCTGTGCTCTAACCAACTGAGTTAAGCAGCCAGCCCTTATTTTAACCATTTTTAAGTGTACGATTCAGTGGCATTAATTACATTCATAATGCTTGCAGTCATCACCATTATCTATTTTCAAAATGTTTATCACCCCAAACAGAAACTCCATACTCATTAAGCAA
Organism: Galeopterus variegatus; assembly: GCF_000696425.1. Taxonomy (NCBI): domain Eukaryota; kingdom Metazoa; phylum Chordata; class Mammalia; order Dermoptera; family Cynocephalidae; genus Galeopterus; species Galeopterus variegatus. The sequence continues at coordinate 298,663 of NW_007726876.1, read as the reverse complement.
TAACTCCCCACTGCCCACTCCCTGCAGCCTCTGGTAACTTCTAATCTACTTTCTGTCTCTATGATTTGACTATTCTAGATATTTCATATAAGTGGACTCAGACCTATTTGTCCTTGTGTGTCTAGCTACTGCAAATAATGATGCTGTAAACATGGGTGTATAAGTATTTCTTTGAGTTTCTGGTTTCAATTCTTTTGGTTTCTACCTAGGAGTAAAATCATTGGGTCATATGGTAATTCTGTGTTTAACTGCCAGAATGATCCCAAAATGGAGAAGAAAGAAACAAAGAAAAAGAAACCATACCTATACCTCACAGCCCAGTTCAGAATCAATATGTGCACTGATTATATTTTTCCCATTTCCTGTGTAGCATTCCATCTGTAATTCTGCTAGTTAATAGAGAGAGGGACTTTGGAAAATACAGTCCGGAGTTTTAAGGCAAGTCTTCACTTCCGAAGTCCTGATAAAATAAAATTTTTCTAGAATTTGAAGCTGTCTTTTTAAACCATACTTGATACTCAAGCCAAAATAAGTTCTTTTTCTGGGTGTACTTTTGGTTTAATGTTTGAGGATACACATGAATAATTACATACAATTGCACACTAGACCAATATTAGGCAAGCTGTGTTGATACATCTCTTTCCTCAAGGGTGTGTTTGCTTGAATTTTCAAATTCCTGAGCAGATCACAAATAGTAAGTCAATTTTCCTTATGGGACCTCACTTTATAAGCAGGTATGTTCCTAATTATCTTAAATATGCAACATTTGATTTTACCACATACATGACTTTTCTAAGACTGTAACTCAGCCACATAGGCATAATCAACTGAGGACGAAATTCTTTAGGAAACTCAAAATGTTTCAGGAATCTTAAATATCCTATTTACAGATGGGATAAAAATGTGCTCCCTATCCATGGAATCAGACCATGTGGTGAGCACAATTCCCCATAAAAAAAAATTCATCCTGTCTCTACACTCTGTGCATTTTGCTATATGTATGTTCTTGAAGTGAAAGTTTCTTTATACCAGTTCTGAGAAGCAATTTTTCATTTTCCTCTAAACCCCTCAGTTGTGGCAAGACTTTCCTCCCAGCTGAATCAGTCTGCTGCAAGAATGTGCTTGCGTGATATTTAATCTCTTACTGGGAGCCCAGATAGAGTTTCTTGCCAGAACGAGTGTTGCCTCTTTTATAAATTCCCACTCCTAAGCAAACTATGATAACCCATATTTGGGGCCTGTAGCATCCTATCAGTGCACTTTCAAACAAAAGAAAAGGGCTCCACCTCATATCATAAATTACAGTAATATCATTTCTGACCACAGAGGTGCACTTCACATGAGCAGAAATAGTCTATTTCAATATCTCAGGGGTAAGCATAAATTTTCTAATAGAACAACTGTGTAACTCCCAGCTAGTGGCATGCTGGTAAACTGGCTCTGAGGGTGGGGGTGGCGGTGGGGGAGACTTAATTGTGTTTGCCAATTTCTGTGGTGTAAATATTCCCACCATGTCTGATTTCAGACTTCCAGTGGGATGTTTGTGAAGGTAAAGTTGGGAAGAGATGTGCAAAATCAGCTCTCCAGAGTCAGTACCAGGGGTTCCCATATCCCACACCCTCAAACCCTCCTCGGATTCAAGACATAAATCTCTTGAAACAACAACATCCCATTCTCTTTTCTTGGAGAAAGTTAAAAAAGAGGTTTTGCTACACCCATGATCTCTGTCTCTATCACAAAACCCCAGAGACTCTGCTCATACTTTCCAAGTAACAGAATTTACTTAAATTGTTCCAAAGTTAATATTAAACCTTGACCAGTGTTCTGATCCAGGGAATAAGCATCCTGAGAAATCACAAGTTTGTTGTATTAAATACACACACCCATACACACACACAGCATCTCACTAGTGACTCCCTGCTGTGGAATTAATCCCATTTAAAAATACTTGTCACATGTACTTTAGGACCTGAAGTTATTTTAACAAAATGTTCTTGTCATGTTGATGTCATTCTAATGACATGTTATTGGTATTTCTGTTCTCAAAATGTGGATGTTTCCCAGGAAACTGACCAGTGGGAAGGAAGGTGGGTGGGGAAGTGAAAAACTCTGAGTTAAGGTTCTGGTTAACTCTTCTAGTTTAAGTTCTAGGGTGACAAACATTTTTCCAGGAAGGAAGAGCTTTCTGTTTTTTTAAGGATTAGCTAAAAATTCTTCTCTCTTCTCCAGGATCCTCTGGGCTCCCTTTGCATCCTGAACAAATGTCTGTGAACTACAACATTTATGTAGTGTTCGTGAAACACAGTTGGTGCTGTTGATTTCTCTATCTGCTTATTCTAGTAGATCAGGCTTTTCATCAAGTAGCTGGCTTCTCTGTCTCTTTAACACTCTCCAGTGCCCAGAAATGCACCCGGATTTGTTTGTGGAATGAGTGACATGACTTCTTTTCAAAACCAAAATGTTACCATTAGGCTTTCAGGATTCTAAGGGGTTCATCTTTTTCATGAGTTCTTCCTATGCAATTGAGCCCTTTTAAGACCACTACCATATTAGATTTATTTAGCAACGAACTCTATTGAAATTTGCACGAGAGGTGGTTTTTGCAAATGACTCAAGCAAATGACGAGGTGATGTTGTAGGTTAAGGCAGTAGGTTAATGGTGTGGGCAGAGAGAGAGGAATGTGGGGATGAATCACAGCTTTGGTACTGACCGCCTGAGAAAGGCATTTAATTGTTTTGAGCATTGGTTTGTTCATCTGTAAACTGGGATCACATCTAACATCTAAGAATGTTGTCAGGATTAAATGAGATAATATATGTAGAAGGCTTAACAGGCTGACAGGTCCAGAGAAAGTTTCACTCAAACGTAGCTCCTTTCCCTGCCTTCCTGCCTTCTCCACCTGCCTTTATTTTCTTGGCAGCTGGCCGGTGATGGGATCCAAACCTTGACCTTGGTGTTATCAGCACTATGCTCTAACCAGGTGAGCTAACTGGCCACACCCTCCCCCCTTTATTTTAGGAATTTTTTTTTTTTAGTTGTAGTAAAATATACATAACATAAAGGTTATCATTTTAACCATTTTTAAGCATATGGTTCAGTGGCATTAAGTACAATCACATTATTGTGAAACCATCACCACCATCCATCTTCAGAACTTTTTCATCATTCCAAACTGAAACTTTGTGCTCTTTAAACACTAACTCCCCATTCTGCTTCCTTCCCCTTGCCTCTGGTAAGCACCGTTCTACTTTCTGTCTATGAATTTGACTACTCTATGTATCTCATATATGTGGAATCATACACTATTTGTTCTTTTGTGTCTGGCTTATTTCACTTAGTGTGATGTTTTCAAGGTTCGTCCATGTTGTAGCATGTATCAGAATAATTTAAATATTTCTTTTTAAGGCTGAGTAATATTCCATTGAATGTATATACCACATTTTGTTTATCCCTTCATCTGACAATGGACATTTGGGTTGTTTCTGCCTTTTGGCTATTGTGAATAATGCTGCTATGAATAGTGGTATACAAATATCTGCTTGAGCCACCTCCCTTTTCAAAAGTGTGTTTGAGAGTCCTGGACTCCATTCTTATCTATAGCAGTGATCTATTCTATTCTAGAACAATCTCAAACCTTCCTCCTAAAGGTCTTCCATGTGTACAAATATCTGCTTGAGCCACCTCCCTTTTCAAAAGTGTGTTTGAGAGTCCTGGACTCCATTCTTATCCATAGCAGTGATCTATTCTATTCTAGAACAATCTCAAACCTTCCTCCTAAAGGTCTTCCATGTCAGCCCTATTTAACAGATGCCCTCTCTGTCACTCTCAGACCTCTACTCAGCTTTATTTTTCTCATAAGAGTTATCAGTATCTTACACTTTAGATACTGATTTATTATCTGTCTCTGTGAAATACCCTTCAGTTTCAGGAGAGCAGGACTTCGCCATGGCTGTATTCCAGTGCCTAGAACAGTGCCAGGCATACAGTAGGTGCTCAATAAAAACATGTTACATGATGGAACAACAGCTGGCTGCCTTTCTATCACCCACTCAACCTGAACCAAGCTGGGGGCATGACCTAGTTTAGAAACATGTCAATAAGGCAGGGGAGGAAAATGTAGGCAACCCTGTCCCAAAGTCCCTTTGACAAACACCAGTGTGAGCGTCTGCACAGCCAGTGGGGTGAGCTGTAGACTACCTTGTTGTTTGGGATCATGGAAAAATCCAGGTGGTGAATCATTGACTTGCTCTTCTGAGCACTTGGTCTGACACGTGACTCTGATCCCCAAGGTCCAGAGTGAGCACTGACTCACACATGCTGACAAAGGTGAGTTAGGTTTCAGTGAGGACAGTGTATGACATGCGACAGTCTCATTTCAAAACAAACCCAGTTCATTCACTTGCTCCTGACAGTTCTATGAGAAAACATTGCCCTGTGGTGTCCACTGCATCAGTTGACTGTCAGCTCCATTCTGGATGGCTCATTTGGAGAACTTCAACTTCTTTCTCTCTCCTTCTCTCTCTTGCTCGCTCACCTTCTTTCTTTCTCCCTCCCTCTCTTCCTCCTTTTTTTCTTTTCTTTCTTCCCCCCTTCCTCCTTCCCTCTCTCTCCTTTTTTTTTCTTTTTCTCTTTTCCTGTCTTCCTTCCCTCCTTCCTTCCTTTCTCCTTTTTAAAAATTTTCTTTCTGGGCCGGCCCGGTGGTGCACTGCTACAGTGTGCCGCTTGCGAGTGCGGTGGCGCTCCCGCCGAGGGTTCGGATCCCACATACAGACCGGTTCCCGCTCACTGGCTGAGCGAGGTGCGGGTGCAACACCGAGGGTTGCGATCCCGTTGCCGGTCCCGGTCCAGTGCAGGCGCGACACTGAGGGTTGCGATTCATTGCCGGACACGAAAAAAGACAAAAAGGAAAAAAAAAAAAATTTTCTTTCTTCCTTTTTCCCTCCCTCTCTGCCTCCTCTCCCTTCCTTCTTTCTTTCCTTCCTTCCTTCCTCCCTCTCTTCCTTTCTCTCTTTCCAGTTCCCAAAGGCTTCACAATGGCCCTTGATTGCTTATGTCCAGACAGGCTGTGCAGGCCGAGCTGGCACCTTCAGGCATTCAGCAGAGCAGAAAGCTCTGGGGAGCAAGCTCGAGGTGGAAAGGGGGCCCCTTCACTCAACCACTCAGGCACTTCTTCTGAGGCCAAGGGGGCCGAGATGAATGCCCTTTACCAACTCGAAAATGTGTTATTTGGCAGCATTCCTGCTAGTTTGTGCAGATTAGAAATGAATTATCCACTTACTCACCAACTAGCTTGGTAAACGTGGACAAGTAGTTTAACTCCTCTGGGCCTTGGTGTCCTTGTTTCTAGAATAGAGAAGCAGGATAACAACGACAACAACAAAAAACTAGGAAAGTTTTTTTAAAAGGGTGTGTCACTAGCATGGATATCACACGGATGAGGTTGAATCCCGGAGAAGTCGCTCTGGCCAGGGGTTTTGCAGGGAAAACCTGGGCGTCCAAGGGTGTCTCAGCTTTGCTCTGATCTTCACAGCTGGGGTGTTGCAAGATCCTCCTGGAGATTGAGGCTGGCAGAGGAGAGGAAATGAGAGTGGCAGGTTAGCTTAAGGCAGCACTTCCAAGGGCGATTGTGCCCCCAGTGGCATTTGGCAATGTCTGGAGACATTTTAGTTTTCCCAGCTGGAGGAAGGCCTGCCATTGGTGTCTAGAGGGTAAAGGCCACAAAAGCTGCTCAGTATACAATGCACAGGATGGTCCCCACAACAAAGAATCATCCAGCCCCAAATGCCCATAGTTCTGAGCTTGAGAGACTGTGCCTTAAGGTGGCCGAGGTGAGCCAGGCTGTGGACGTGCCTCTCTCTCACAAGCCAGCGTCCGCCCTGGGACTTTAACTAGGGGACCACATCCCAGGCTGGAACTCTCACACCAACTCTCCCCCAGCCGAGATCCCCTCCTTCGGGGCAGCCCCTCCCCGCTCAGGGGGTGTTGATCGCCCAGTGAATCCATCCTCCGTTTCATTCATTCATTCAACAAATTGTGCTGAGCACCCACCCTGTACCCAGTCCTGTTGTAGGCATCAGGGCAACAGTGGTGACCATGACAGGGGACCATTGCCCTCGAGACTGTGCCTTAAGGTGGCCGAGGTGAGCCAGGCTGTGGACGTGCCTCTCTCTCACAAGCCAGCGTCCGCTCTGGGACTTTAACTAGGGGACCACATCCCAGGCTGGAACTCTCACACCAACTCTCCCCCAGCCGAGATCCCCTCCTTCGGGGCAGCCCCTCCCCGCTCAGGGGGTGTTGCTCGCCCAGTGAGTCCATCCTCCGTTTCATTCATTCATTCAACAAATTGTGCTGAGCACCCACCCTGCACCCAGTCCTGTTGTAGGCATCAGGGCAACAGTGGTGACCATGACAGGGGACCATTGCCCTCAGTTTCCAGAACCTTCTCCAAATGGAAGTTTAAAGGACAGTGAAGAGGAGCATCCCCACCCCACACCCCCACACGTGGCCCAGGGCTGTGGGCAGAGCCTCAAACCTGTTCTTCTTTGGAACCACATACATCCCCAAGGGCTGTCCTGGTGCTTCCCAGAGTGTGAATGACTGAGGTAGGGAAAGCCCAGGTGTAGGGGATGCATGCGACTCCTGAATGCTCTCCCCTCTGCCTTGCACGAAGCGGTCCCCAGCCACCTGGCTTGCACTAAAGAGCGTGTTCTCTCAGCTATTGTGGAATGAAACAGGGGCAGGTGAGAATCGTAGATGCCGCAGACACATAGGCACCAGGGCTGGGGGTTTCCATTGCAGACCCTTCTCTCTTACACCCCCTGTGAGCCTTTCAATTCACTTAAACACTCTTTGCTCCTTTCTCCTCACCCCCTTCCCTCTCCCACAGGTCCCCCACACACCCTGGCTCCTCTATCCTTTCCCCTCTGGTCTCCTGTCTCCAGAGAAGAAATGAATTTCCTTGTTGCTTTATGTGGAGCAGCTTACGGGCCAGTTTCTGTAGGGGTCAGTTGAAGCCATCTTTACTCTCTATTCTCGGACTCCCCCCCCCCACACTCACCCACACATCTACCCAGCCAGGTCCCCAGTCTGCCTGCCTTTTCCATCTAAATGTATTTCCTATAGGTTGCCTCCTCATCATTCCCCTAATCCCACCCGGCACTGGCAAAAACTCTGTTGGCCAAATCCCTGCAGCAGCTTGAGGATGCTCTGGAACTCTCCCTGGAAGCCTCGCCATTTACCCTGTGACAGTGGTTAAGGGCGCAGGCTTTGGAGCCAGATGACTTAAACATGTACCCCAACTCCATCATTGCCTAGCTGTGTGGCCTTGGACAAGTTACTTAACTGTGCCTCAGTTTCCTCATCTGTAAAAAGGGCATAATGATGGTTCCTGCCTCTTAGGGTTGTTGTGAAGGTTAAACGGATAAGTGGACACATATGCAATGCTTAGAACAGTGTCTGGCACATAAGAGGTGCTTGATAACTGTTGACAATTCTTTTCTCTTTTTTTGAGCACCCTTCAAGATTAAGAGCCTGCTGCGTTTTGGCCCCATAAAGTGTCAGTTTAGTAGTGTTTGTTCCTCCAGTTGCTGCTACCAAAGCTCTCTACCCATGTCTACTCCTCCTCATTCACATCAACATAGATCTTCACCTGTCTCATCTAATCCATGAGCCCCTGCTACACAAGCGGTATGTGGAAGGCTTTTCAGGAAACATAGCTCCTTTTCTCAGGGAGGTTATGGTGTGAAACAAAAGTCTAGAAAACTGGTGACTCAGATTCCAGTCTTGCCCCAAGTCATTTTGTTCAGCCTTATAGGGCAAGTCCAGCTTCTCAGGCATACAACCTGGCATTGCACAGGGCCCTGCACTCAGAAGATCCTGTGCTTGGCTTAATGTTCTGCTGTCGATGTCTTGAAATTCTTGCTAATTTTGAACCAGGGACCCCACATTTTCAATTGACACTGAGTCCTACAAATGATGAAGCTCTTCATAAGTTTAGCTTACACAATTAGTATTCTTTTGAAAGTTATTTTATGGGGCTGGCTGGTTAGCTCAGTTGGTTAGAATGTGGTGCTGATAACACCAAGGACCAGGGTTCCATCCCTGTACCAGTCACCCACAAGAAAAAAAATTTGACTATGTACATTTAAAAACTGGGAGATTTTTCATCTGAAAATCTAGCTCCTCTGAAGATTTTAGAAGGTCTGACAAAAAAATTACCTGGAGCTGAGCACAGCTTGCTTATTAAATGCCCTGCTGTCTTCACTTCCCTGCAGTGTCTGGCCCCGGTGGGCTCTGGGGTGTGTGCCCAGATCTACTCTTTGCAGCACCCATGTGAGCTGCTTTACAGGACCCAGCCATGTGCAGAATGACCCAGTCCTTCTCTTGCCCTCACGGAGCTCATGGGCAGAACTTTAGCTTCTCGGTAGACCCAGAACTGCATTTTGTGTTGTCCGTGGACTGGTCTGATTTGCTGGTTGGTACCTGCTTGTGAGGAGATAAGGAGAGAAATCTGATCAGCTCTGTGACAAGTTTTATAGGAATTTCATAGAGTGACTTTAGGTCTATTGAATCTAATAAAAAAATGGGGTTGTATTTTGTATGTTTTTGCTTTTTTGTTTCATTTTTCTACTACTTAATTTCTATTGTATTTTATAAAAGTATCTGTCCATGATGGATTGGAAAAATAAAAAGAAATGGGTCCTTTTGCTCAGCTGGTATAATTGTCAATCTTTTGCTACATTGTGCTCTTGACTGACGTTCTAAAGAAGGAAAAGTGGCTTCTTTCCTCCTTTCTAGCCACAGGTGAAAATGCAAACAGGCTTATACTGAACGAACAAACAAAACAAAAGCCTACTGTAGATTGAGTCCCTACTACATTCCATGACCTCAAGTGTGAGAGTTTCATCAAAGTTTGAGCTGGATAATGTTATTCCCATTTAATAGATGAGAAAACTGAGCCTGAGAGAGATGAAGTAATTTGCCCACCTTATAAAACAGAGTTTTGTGAACAGACACTGAAGCAGGCAGTCAATAGCAGTTCTCATAAAATATCAGTTGGATGTAGAATGTGATATTTCCCCATTCCTGGCCTTTGTTTTCACCCCTGTGAAATGATTCTGGTGATTGAAGGAAGCAGCAGAATACAGAGGGTTAAGGTAAAAAGAAACCAGATCCAAGCTGCTTATGTTCAAATTCAACTTTGCCACGAAATGACTGTGAAACTTTGGGAAAGTCATTTAATCTCCCTAAGCCTCAGTTCTTTCATCTGTAAAATGGGGGTAATATCAGTTCCTGTTGTGTAGGGAGATTCCAATAGTGATTAACATAGTGCCTTGTGAATAGTAAGCACTCAATGAAACTTAGCTATTGTTAGAAATCCTGCTTGGGACATCACAAAAGTATTCAAATACAGCCTTGGCAAGAACGTAGGAACATCAGTCTATGAGGTGGCATCTATTTACTCTTTGGCTTGTCCATTCATTTTTCCTTTTTTGAAAATATAAATTGGTCTGTATGTGACGAGCACTGTTTTAGGTGCTGGGGATGGAGCATAGAACAGAGCAAAGTCCCCCCTTCCCCATGATGGAACCACCATCTGGCATGGGACAGAGACAGTCATCACACAAGCAGACAGAAATAGATAAGATAATAAGTGCTAATAAAACATGAGACAAGGTGATTGGTTTAGTGTAGGGATTCTAAAATTGAGGTTCACAGCCTCTCCCAAGAGCAGATTCAGGGGATCCGTGTATTTAGATGGAGACAAAATGACATCTTTATTTTCACTAACCTCTTGCCTATACTTTAAATGTATCACTTTGTCATATACTAAAAATATGTGTCTATCAGGCCTTTTTTGTTACTTATAACAAAATACTTGGAACTGGGTAATTTATAAAGAAAATGAAATTTATTGCTTACAGTTTCTGAGACTGTGAAGTCCAAAGTCCATCTGGTGGTGGTGACAGTGACCTAGGGGTCTCACATTGCAAGACGGTGGAAGCAGAGAGAGCAGAGAGAGAAAGACAGACTCTCTCTTCTTTTAAAGCCCTCAGAACCATGCCCCTGACCACCATTTTTAATCCATTCACTACTTTACAGTCCTACAATCCCATCACCTCTTCAAGACCCCACCTTTCAATTACCATAATAGGATTTCCCACCCTCTTAACAGTCACAGTAGGGGTTAAGTTTCTAATACATAAAACTTGGGGAACACAATTCAAGCTTCAATGAGTTTTGGGGGGACATAATTCAATACACTACAGTGTGTGTTTTAAACATTTTGATAACTGTATTTCAATATACCTGGCTTCCTTTGTAATCATATGCATTTTACTTTCTACATTTAAAAACATGATCCTGAGAAATGATGACATCTGTCAAATGTCCCATGGCACTAGAAAGTGTTGAAGATCCCTGCGTTTAGTGTGTAATGGGGTGTTGGGTGGCCAGTTTCCACAGGGTGGACATGGAAGGCATCTCTGAGGAGGTGGGTTTAAGTTGAGATTTAGATGCTGAGAAGGACCCAGCTGTGCAGAAAGCCTGGGAAGCCCCTTCAGAGGCAGGGAGCAGTAGGGGCTCGGTCTGAAGGGGAGCCCTGACAGGTTATGTTGCATTCTGGTTGCAGTGGTGCCCGGGCATAAATGAATGAATGTCTTAGCTGGATTAAAATCAAAGCATTGAATATAGGGGATTTTTAGGGCAGTGATACTACTCTGTATGATACTTGATAGTGTATACATGTTGTCATAATTTGTCCAAACCCACACAATGTACAACACCAGGAGTGAATCCTAACATGAACTAATGTGTCTCAGTAATAATAACGTGCCAATGCAGGCTGATCCATTGTAACAAATGTACCACTTTGGTGGGGGATGTTGATAATGGTGGAGACTATGCATGTGAGGAGGTAGGGAGTATATGAGAAATCTCTGCACCTTCTACTCAATTTTGCTGTGAATCTAAAACTGCTTTAAAAAATAAGTCTATCAAAAAAAATCAGGCTGGCCAATTAACACAGTTGGTTAGAGCTCACTGTTACAACAATAAGGTCTAGAGTTTGGATCCTCATACTGGCCAGCTGTCCCCCACCCCCCCAAAAAGCATTTCCTTTCCCCTTGAGTCTCCCTATTGGCTGAGAATGGAAACAGTATGTTATAAAACAGTACAGTTTGTCTCCAACTGGAGGACACAGGGCAATGAAGTCTCAATGCAATGTGGTATCCTGGATGGGATCCTGAAATAAAAAAAGGACATTAAGGGCCCGCCTGTGGCTCACCTGGGAGAACGTGGTGCTGACAACACCAAGCCAAGGGTGAAGATCCCCTTACCGGTCATCTTTAAAAAAAAAAAAAAGGACATTAATAGTAAAGCTGGGAAAATTGGAATAACTTTGTAGTTCAGCGAATAGTATTGCATCCATGTAAATTTCTTAGTTTTAATACATGATCTATTTTTCTATTTTGTTTTGGTGGCTGGTCGGTGAGGGGATACGAACAGTAAATGATTTAGAGGCTAATAACTGGGGAAGTTGGGTGAAGTGTACGTGGGAAATCTCTGTACTGTCTCCACAGCTCTTCTGTCAAATTATTTCAAAATAAACTACCAAAGAAAAGAAAGAAAACAGTACATTTAGAATGTTTCCCATCACTCATCAAGATGAATTGATATTAGGATAATTAATCATACGTTTTATTTTGGAGTGTACTATTTAAACTTTTAAATACTCTATTTAAAAAAAAAAATGAATATTTGCCATGATACCAAATTCATAAGGTACAAAGGATGTTGAGTTTCCCTCCAAACCCTGTCTCAAGTAACTTAATTCCCTTCCTTGGAGAAAACATATTATAAGTTTCTCATATATATTTCCAGAGTTATTCTATGAACATAGAAATAATCTCTGTGGTGTGTGTTCTGTACATTTTTGTTGGCTTATATTTCAGTGTATTTTGGAGGTTGTTCATATCTGTGAAATACTTCCTCATTCTTCTTTTATTGCTGCATAGTATTCCTATTAATGAATGGATTCATGTAACCAGTCTACTATGGATGAGTATTTTGCTCTTACAAACGGTGCTGCAGTAAATAACCTTGTACATTATTTCATGTCCCTGAGAGTACCTCTAAGAATAAATTCCTGGGAGTTATGCATACATTCTAAAGAAAAACGAAAAGCAAATCTCAGCTGAATTTGCCCATTAAAGACTTGGGAGGTGATAAAACATTCTCAAACACCAGTATCTTGTTTTGGAAACTCCATGTTCAAGGCCAGGTTTCCTTCTCCAGCACAACAGAGCCAAGACAGCATGCTTCAGATAGCTAATCTGGCCATAATAAGCTCCCGAAAGCAGGGAGGCAGACGATAGTGCCCAAAGAGTTTACACACTTGAGAAATGACTTGAAAGTAATTGGGGCTGGTAGCCATCTGCCTGGTTCTTTCTTTCAAGAGCCAGCGTATTTATTCCACTGCAGGCACCAGAAGAGCCCCGCATTGGCGTGGGCATCAGGACTGATCAGCGCAGCCACTCTTCATTCTGGGGCCAAAGCAGGAGGTTTCCCTACTCATCTCCTCTGTCTGCCAATGAAAAAAGAGGGCTTTTTTTTTTTGCTTGTTAGCTTTTCAAAATGTTCCTAAAACTCTTTTCTTCTTGGCTTGGTAAACCATGATTGCTTGTGAAATCCAATTTTTCATTTCACTTGGAAAGACTTTACTTATTTTACTTGAAACTTAATTGCTTATACATATTTGTGATGTACAGACTTGACTATCAATACTCGTGTACAATATGTGATGGTCAAATCAGCATAATTAACTTATTCATCATTATAATATGTAATCATTCTAGACAGACTTTATTTCATTAGCTCCTGAGCTTTTTTCCTATCAGTCTCAGTTAGGGGTAATTGTCTAAACTGCTCACAAATCTTCAACAAATCTCAGAGTGGGGACTCTGCCCCTAAAAGCTATACTGATAACTAACAATGATAATAAAATTATAATAGCTAACCTTTGTTGAGAATTTATTGTTTTACATTGTTGCTATGAACAGAATTATGTCCCCCCAAATTGATACGTTTATGAACTGAATTATGTTTCCCCAAATTCATACTTTGAAGCTCTAACCCCAAAAGTGACTGTATTTACCTGGCCGGTTAACTCAGTTGTTTAGAGCATGACTGAGGTCAAGGGTTCAGATCCCTGAACTGGCCAGCAACCAAAAAAAAAAGTGAATATTTGGAGTAAGGAAGCAATTAAGGTTAAATAAGGTCATAAGGGTAGAGCCCTTATGTGATGGGATTAATGTCCTTGTAAGAAGAGGCACTAGAAAGCTCTTTCTCTCTCTCTGCCATGTGAGGACACAGCAAAAAGATGATCATTTGCAAGCCAGGAAATGGGCCTTCACCAGACACCGGATCTGTAGTCATCTTGATCTTGGAATTCGCAGCCTCCAGAACTGTGAGAAAATAAATTTGTGTTAAGTCACCTAGTCTATAGTATTTTGTGATGGCAGACCCATGTATTGTTGACTTTAATTCTACAACAACCTTATAGGTGATACTGTAATTATGTACATGTTTCAGAAAGAAAAATAGGTCTGTAGGGGTTAAATTATGCCTAAATTCCTACAGCTAGTAAATAGCAGAGAATCAGGTCTGTGTCCAAAACAAATGCTCTCGTATAATGCTATAGCAGTGATTCTCAACGAGGCACAATTTTTGCCCCCCATGAGACATTTGACAATGTCTGGAGACATTTTTGATTGTCACATGGAGGGGAGGGGGTGCTACTGGCATCTAGGGACTAGAGGCCCAGGATGCTGCTCAATGCCCTACAATGCATAAGACAGCCTCCACAGCAAAGAATTTTCTAGCCCAAAATGTCAAAAGTGCACATTTGAGAAATCCTGTGCTATGTGGGCAGGTAGGTCTATCCAAAGCATTTCAGACTGATATCTGTATTCTCTATTTTTCTGGGAGCAATAAATCCTAATTAAATACAGTGTGATCAATATTATGAAAATTCTAATGATATGGATTTAAAATAGTGTTACATAAAATACTGAAAATGTCTAACTGTCCACAAAATTTGATATGTTGTAAATTTTCTCTCAAATTACAAATTTGTCACAAAACACAATTTTGGAGCTAACAGGTTGAGTGAACTATGAACTGTATATAGTATAGCCACACAACAATACCAGTAAGATAATGAACAGAAATGTTTTGAATTATGAGCTATTCAAGTGCAAATCCCTTGCAAAAAATGTCTGACCTGTATTAAGAACTAAATGAGAGAATAGCATGCAGATTTTTCTGTATCTACAGGTACATAAATATTTTTGATTTGTCTCGATCTACGGAGATTTGCTATAAAATATTCTTCAGCCAAGACTCTTGTGCATAATTCTTCTCAGAAATTATTCCTCCAATAATTTGCATTTATCAAACTTGTAATTATCCCAACAAAAACAAAGTTGCCTTTGAATGGGACAATTTCCATAGCTTACAAAGCGGGATAATTTTAGATTGTTCCTGTGTGTGAGTCTTCGGGAACATCTCTGGGCATCTGGAGGCGAAAAGTATGTTTATTCTTTAGTGAAAGTGATTGCCATTGTCAGGAGAGAGATTCAAAAATGACATGGAATTGCTCAGACTTTGCAACAGATCGCAGTGAAAATGCTCTTCAATCTCAGAAGCTCCATGAATAGTCTTTGTTAGTCGTAGCCACAGTGGGAATGACGAAGAGATGTTGAAATTATGATGGAGGATGGCTTATATTCTCATGTCAGTGAGTTAGTCACACTGAGGCACAACCTGTTTTTCTTTTCTTTTCTTTTTTTTTTTAAAAGATGACCGGTAAGGGGATCTTAACCCTTGACTTGGTGTTGTCAGCACCACGCTCAGCCAGTGAGCGAACCGGCCATCCCTATGTGGGATCCGAACCCGTGGCCTTGGTGTTATCAGCACTGCACTCTCCCGAGTGAGCCACGGGCCAGCCCTCAACCTGTTTTTCCAAAGACAAAGAGGGATAGAGTAAAATAGGGGTCGACAAACTTTTTCTGTAAATAGCCAGATATGAACTATTAAAAAAAACAACAGCTATTTCAGGCTCTGAAGGCTAGATGTCCTCTGCAACTACTAAACTCTGTCTTTGTAGTGTGGAAGCAGCCATAGACAACATGTAAACAAATGAGCATGGCTGTTTTCCAACAAAACTTTATTTATAAAAACAGGCATTGGGCCTAGTTTGCCAACCCCTGGAGTAAAGCATAAATATTTAAAGACATAGATATGAATAGAGAGATATAAGCAGATGCTTAACGTGTGGCAGAGAATGCTAATTGCCCACCACCTCACTTCATTAGTAACAGAGCCTCCATACCACTGGGGCCAGCAATGTCCCTGGCTAAATATCTATATCCTAGTCTTTCTTGCCAGTAGGGCTAATTCTTGAAGAAGTGAAAGCAGACAATATAGATGAGACATTTGGGAATGCTCTGGAAAGAGGTCTTATCTAGGAGGCAGGTGACATTTTGCCTTCTACCTTTTTTTTTCTCCTGCCTGGAACATGGGAATGATGGCTGGAGCTCAAGCAGCTATTTGGTGATTAAGAGGGCAAGTCCAAGAAAATATCAGAAACCTCAGCCTTTACATCTTTGAGCTAATGAACAAAACCCAGCAATAGCTGACTTCTTGCCTTCTTGTTATATGGAGGAAACAACTCTTGCATGCTAAAGCCACTGTTTAAGTTGGGAGAGAGCACTGAATCCTAACCACTAGACCACCAGAACCACTGTTTAAGTTGGGTCTGTGCTTATTGCCAAACTAAAATTCTGATACACATTGATAAGGATAACAGATGTATGGCTCAGCTTACAAGTACTAGAAGTAACAGTAAGTTAAGGCTATGTTAACTATAAAGAGGCAATATTTAAGATCAAAGTCTCCAAATCCATTTGATCTAGGTGTCAAATCCATCAATCAGATCGAAGTGACTCCACCAGTGACCTCACATACTTACTTACTCTTTCTAAGCCTCAGTTTCCTCCCCTGAAAAATGGGGATAATAATATTACATGACTTACGGTATTGTTGAAAGACTTAAATGTGATGATGCACATATAAAGTGCCTGGCCATAATAAGTGCTCAAAAAAATAGTTAATATTGCCGTTACCATTACTATTCTTGTTTTGTTGTTCTATTGAATGACCATTCACTTCTCCGAAACAAGGATGTAGCAATGGCATTTCTTCTCCACACCTCACTCTTCACGCTTCGACTTCATTGCTGGAACAATACATGGAAATCCACTCACAACCTCCAAGTTTTTAATAATTATGATACATTGGGCTGAGTGCTAGGTTTCGGGAGTTCCTAGATGAGTAAGACAGTTCCTGTCTTCTGTGCAATCATGGTAGAGCAGACAGAGGCAGCCTGGAGAACAATCAAGTATAAAAAAACGTGTTGGGTGGATAATAGAAATACGAACGGGGTACAGTGGGGAGAAATGAAAAAGGGGTTTAGTTCTATTATTGGGTGGAAAAATGCTCTAAAAATATTTTATAGAGGAACTGGGATTTAAAATATGAGTAATGAAGAGGGTGATGTTGACTATTACCTGTTGTTATTAACAGCCAATAATAATAACAATAAATGGAAGAATTTTAAGGTCCATTGTGGCATATACATATTTTTTGTTTCCTCCTCTCGATCTACTCTCCAGTCCTCTCTTTTCTGCTCTGTAGCTGCCCTCTCTGGACTGTATGAGCAGATTCCCCTACATTTTGGTTTCCAGTTGGGTTTGACCAATGGGAGGTGCCTGCAGGAGATGGAGAAAGGAGGAAAGTGAGGGTGGGGTATTATTAATTTCCCTGGATCCCTCCCTGGCTAGGTTGCCCCAGATTCTGGAGCTCTTACCTGGTGGCTTTCTCCCACAGCTGCTTTCTTCAGGTTCTGGCAACTGTAGCCCTTCCTTTGCTGCTCGATGGAGAAAGGAGGAAAGTGAGGGTGGGGTATTATTAATTTCCCTGGATCCCTCCCTGGCTAGGTTGCCCCAGATTCTGGAGCTCTTACCTGTTGGCTTTCTCCCACAGCTGCTTTCTTCAGGTTCTGGCAACTGTAGCCCTTCCTTTGCTGCTCTGGCCTGGGGGTAGAATGGCTCTTGTTGCTTCTCCTACTAGCCTCAGGGTGTTCAGCATCTCTGGATCCTTTCTTTTAAAGCTATCTTTAAAATCCTTTCTTTGTTCAACTCTTCTAAGATACTGTATTAGTCTGTTTCTTTTGCTTATAACAAAATACCTGAAACTGGGTGATTTATAAAGAAAATTAAACCTATTGCTTACAGTTTCTGAGGCTGGGAAGTCCAAAGTCCAGGGAACACCGTTGGTGGAGGCCTTGGTGGTGGCAACAGTGATGGCAGGATATTACATTGTGAAAATGGCAGAGGGGAGAGAGCAGAGAGAGGAACCTCCTTATTCACTCTCATTTTAAAGCCCTCTAAACCAAGCCCTTGGCCACCATTTTTAACCCATTCACTAAGTAGGATCCTACAATCTAATCACCTCTTCAAGGCCCCACCTTTCAATTACCATAATAGGATTTTCTGCCCTCAACAGTCATAATGGGAATTTAAGCTTCGATGAGGTTGGGATCACATCCAGTCTATAGCAGATACTAATTTTATTTCAGGGAGTTATCTGTTTCCTTCTGGGATCCTGACAGACTCAAATGTCAACCAGGGCGAGACATAGGTGACGTATGGATGAGTCTAATGCGATAGGGAGGGGAGGTGACTCAGTGAGCTAGAGATCCCTAAAGTGAGCCGCTGCTCCTCGGCTCCAGCTGCTTGTGCCNAGCAGATTCCCCTACATTTTGGTTTCCAGTTGGGTTTGACCAATGGGAGGTGCCTGCAGGACATGGAGAAAGGAGGAAAGTGAGGGTGGGGTATTATTAATTTCCCTGGATCCCTCCCTGGCTAGGTTGCCCCAGATTCTGGAGCTCTTACCTGGTGGCTTTCTCCCACAGCTGCTTTCTTCAGGTTCTGGCAACTGTAGCCCTTCCTTTGCTGCTCTGGCCTGGGGGTAGAATGGCTCTTGTTGCTTCTCCTACTAGCCTCAGGGTGTTCAGCATCTCTGGATCCTTTCTTTTAAAGCTATCTTTAAAATCCTTTCTTTGTTCAACTCTTCTAAGATACTGTATTAGTCTGTTTCTTTTGCTTATAACAAAATACCTGAAACTGGGTGATTTATAAAGAAAATTAAACCTATTGCTTACAGTTTCTGAGGCTGGGAAGTCCAAAGTCCAGGGAACACCGTTGGTGGAGGCCTTGGTGGTGGCAACAGTGATGGCAGGATATTACATTGTGAAAATGGCAGAGGGGAGAGAGCAGAGAGAGGAACCTCCTTATTCACTCTCATTTTAAAGCCCTCTAAACCAAGCCCTTGGCCACCATTTTTAACCCATTCACTAAGTAGGATCCTACAATCTAATCACCTCTTCAAGGCCCCACCTTTCAATTACCATAATAGGATTTTCTGCCCTCAACAGTCATAATGGGAATTTAAGCTTCGATGAGGTTGGGATCACATCCAGTCTATAGCAGATACTAATTTTATTTCAGGGAGTTATCTGTTTCCTTCTGGGATCCTGACAGACTCAAATGTCAACCAGGGCGAGACATAGGTGACGTATGGATGAGTCTAATGCGATAGGGAGGGGAGGTGACTCAGTGAGCTAGAGATCCCTAAAGTGAGCCGCTGCTCCTCGGCTCCAGCTGCTTGTGCCATTTGAGAGTATGCTCCTAGTGTTAATTTTTCTAATTTTAGAAAAAAATGTAAAGTTTTCTAGTTTTTTATATTTTTTCTTATTTTCAGACCTTTTAATTTTATTAATGGAAGCCCCAAATATACATTTTAATAAGAGAAATTTCCCCATTTATAACACTCCATGGACCAAGGAAAACATGTTTGAATTTGATCTGTGGCTGCCACTGTTGTAAGGACAACAGCCCTGGCAGCCAGGGGAATGGATTACCCAGTGATGACATTAGGGACTGCCACCTTGTACAGACATGACATGCATTATTTCATTCAATCTTTTCAACAATATCAACTTGAGAGAGGAAACTCTTTAAAGAGTTTTGAAGGGGGCAAATGATTTAATGAAGGCAGCGCCCTAATAAGAACCCCCAGTAAGATTATGGAGGCTCAGAGCATCAACTGATGCTCTCTTCTACCTTCTTCTTGGCCAACTGGGTCATCTTGAGTAAGAGTGAGGCCCTGGGCTCAGCCTTCCTCATCTCCTCATGTCTGTGTCCAAGTCAGTCATTTTTTATCACTGTGATTTTCTGATCCTATCTTGAGATCCATGAATCCCCTAGATAACATATAGATGGTTTCTGAAGAAGTCTATGAAATCCTTGAAACCATAGGCCAATTTTTTATGTGCATTTGTACATTTTTCTGATCAGTTTACTATAGCTATCATGAGGATTTCAAATGGAAAGCCAGAAAAAAATTAAGACCATCTGTCGAGGTGTTGGAATTTATTTATTTTTATTATTTATTTATTTATTTTTATTTTAATTTTTTTAAAGAGGACTGGTAGGGGGATCTTAACCCTTGACTTGGTGTTGTCAGCACCACGCTCACCCAGTGAGCAACCGGCCATCCCTATATGGGATCCGAACCCGTGGCCTTGGTGTTATCAGCACCACACTCTCCCGAGTGAGCCACGGGCTGGCCCGAGGTGCTGGGATCCGAACCGGTGGCCTTGGTGTTATCAGCACCACACTCTCCCGAGTGAGCCACGGGCTGGCCCGAGGTGCTGGAATTTAAATAGAAGAATAAATCAGACCCACTGGGATGGCTATAGTAGAGAAAGATGAAAATGACCAGTGTTGGCGAGGATGTAGAGAAATTGGAACTCTTATATATTGCTGGTGGAAAGGAAAATGTTCAACCATTTTGGAAAGCAGTTAGGCAGCTCCTAAAAAATTAAATATAGAATTACCGTATCATTCAGCAATTCCACTCCTAGTTATATACTCAAGAGAACTGAAAACATATGTCCACACAAAAACCTATAGTCAAATGTTTATAGCAGGATTGTTTATAAGAGGCAAAAAGTTGAAACAGCCCAAATGTTCATCAACTAATGGATGGATAAATAAAAGGTGGACTATCCACATAATGGGAAATGATTTGGAAATAAAAAAGAGGGAATTGCTGATACATGCTGCAACATGGAAGAATTTTGAAAACATTGTGCCAACTGAAAGAGCTGGTCACAAAGGACCAGCTACTACATAATTCCTCTTATGTGACATGTTCAGAAGAGGCAAATCTATAAAGGTAGAAAACAGATTCATATTTGCCTAAGTCTGGAAATAGGGAGGAATGAGAAATGCCTACTAATGGGTACATGGTTTCTTTTTGGGGTGATGAAACTGTTCTGGAATTAGTGGTGATGGTTGTGCAACTTTGTAAATATACTAAAAATCAGTGAGTCATACTCTTTAAAAGGGCACTTTTTACAGTATGTGAATTAAATCTCAGTTTTTAAAAAAGAGGGAAGAGAGAAGTGGGTAGTCATGTGAAGTGCTCATCAGGAGCCTAATGACCCTGTGAGCCCAAGTCTCGGAGTGAGATCCCAAACAGAAGGCAGTTTGATATCTTTGGCAGACGCTGTGAAAGAGACCATTCCACAGCCATCCGTCTGTGTCTTGTTTCCTAACAATAGAACTCCAGTTTTGTTCAAAGTGAGGAAGTACCGAAACCCAAAGAATCAGGGTTGGTCTAAGCATGAAGTGACAAGCACAGAGAAGAAAAGTCAACGTGTGAAAGATGGAAGAGCAGAGAAGGGGACCAGGTCCGGGCCAGCACAGTTCCTTCAGTCTTGCTGTGTGAGATAATGAAAGTCTTTCTTGCTTAAGCTGCTGCTAGTCGGGTAATCAGTGAATTGCCCCTGAAAGCATTCCTAACAGCAGCATATGAAATGCAATTACGTGAGGGGTCTTCGAAGAGTTCATAGAAAGACTCACATTATTATTATTTTTCTTTTTTGGTGGTTGGCCAGTACAAGGATCAAACCCTGATTCTTGGTGTTATCAGCACCATGCTCTTAACGAACCAGGCTAACCAGCCAGCCCCGTATTATCTTTTAATGCTATTTTTCCCACAAAGTTTTTGAAGTATCCCCATATTCGTACAAGGAAAAAGATAGGAAAAGCCGGAGGGCAGATAGCTTTAAGTAATTAAAGCCAGCAGTCAAATATTTTGAAATTCAGACTTCATTATTCTCATTTTACAGATGAGGAAACTGAGGTTCCGGAGAAATTAAGCAATGTCCCACTTCTCAAAACTAGTCAGTAGCAGACCTGGAATTTAAATCTATGTCTATTAGATACCAAAGACTGTGTTTTGAACCACTATATTTAATGCCTTTTATAGGTGCGTGTGTGCATGTGTGTGTGTGAGAGAGAGAAAACTAATTGTTTTCTGTGTCTGGTTATTGCTTTATCTTTTTTGGCATGTAACTTTTTTTTTTTTTTTTTTTTTTTTTTAAAAAGATGACCGGTAAGGGGATCTCAACCCTTGGCTTGGTGTTGTCAGCACCATGCTCAGCCAGTGAGCAAACCGGCCATCCCTATATAGGATCCGAACCCGTGGCCTTGGTGTTATCAGCACCGCACTCTACCGAGTGAGCCACGGGCTGGCCCTGGCATGTAACTTTTTTTTTTTTTTTAAAAAGATGACCGGTAAGGGGATCTCAACCCTTGGCTTGGTGTTGTCAGCACCATGCTCAGCCAGTGAGCAAACCGGCCATCCCTATATAGGATCCGAACCCGTGGCCTTGGTGTTATCAGCACCGCACTCTACCGAGTGAGCCACGGGCTGGCCCTGGCATGTAACTTTTAATCCTTAAATGCTACTTCAAATTTAGTTATCATCCTCATCATCATTTTACAGATTATAAAAACTAATGTTCAAAAAGTGAAGCAAAGGAAATAATTGAAATTCACCAAAAGGAAACAAAGTCCTCCATGCCACCTGCACTAGAGTGAAAGAATTTTTCCCATCCCTGTGTGCGCACCCCTTTGCAATGTGACTTTGTAGCCCCTCCCATTAATGGGTGAAGTCTGTTTGTTACCTTTCAGATCTGGGCTGGGCCATGTGATTTGTTTGGCCAATACCTCATTCCTAAATGTGAGGGAAGCAGAGGCTTCACAAATTCTTGTACTTCGGGAGTTGCCCTCATACTTCTCTGGGGACCCCTATAGCTTCCATCAGGAGAAGGAACTAGCTTGTTGGATGCTGAGAAATATGGGATCTAATTGCTCTTGTCACCCCAATTGATAGTCTCCAACCACCCTTGTCTCCCATGCAAGGAGGCCTTCTTAGAATCATCTAGCCACCAGTTGACCTGCCAGCTGATCACAGATGCATGAGAATACCTAGCAGCAATCTGCTGAGCTGGCCCAGACTAGAAGAACCATTCAGCCAACCAATAAAGTTGTGAGCTAAACAAATGGCTGTTTTTAGCCATTAAGTTTTGGGGTGATTTGTTACATGGTAAAAGATGATGGATACATCACCTTTCATTATACAAGACTAATGTTGTAAATAATTGATTGAAATGAATAGGTATTAAGAATGTTGAATGTAAAGGTTTAGGTTGAAACTATCTTTTACACAAAATACATGCCCATGTTTTATTTCCCTTTTTATTGGTGATAAAATCCTTGGCCACTAAAAGCTGTCAGTGAAAAAAGATAGTGTCCCAGTGATAAGAATGATAAAAGAAAAAAGTACACTTGTTTTCACATCTAAAATATCATTAAGATGCTGAATAATCAAATGTCAAATTCAAACTTAACTAAGTTGACCAAATACTTCCAGTTTGCCCAGAAGTTCTCAGTTTTAGTACTCAAAATCCTGTGTCCAAGGAAATCCCTTAGTCCAGTTGGTAACTGCTACCATTTGAATGTATGTGTCCCTTCAAAATTCATATGTTGGAAATTACCCTTCAAGATGACGGTATTAAGAGGTGGGGTCCTTGGGAGATGACTAGGCCACAAGGGCTCAGCCCTCATGGATGGGATTAGTGATTTTATGATAGGTCTTAAGGTACAGAGAGCTGTCTCTTCCACTCTTCTGCCATGTGAGGACACAGAATGTATCCCCGCTGGAGGATGTAGCAATAAGGTGCCTTCATGATGGACTTCTGGCCTCCAGAACTGTGAGAAATAAATTTCTATTATTCATGAATTACTTAGGCCAAGATATTTTGTTGTAGCAGCAGGCACTGACTAAGACAACCACCCAAAACTCAACTTCATTTTTAGTTCCAACGGGAAAGGATCTTGCAAATTCTCACTGATACCAAAAGGTAGGAACTTAGATGCTAAGTAACTTCTTATACGTTTAGGTCCAAGTTACAACTTAGACCTGGTTTTTTTGGCTGCTGGCCAGAACAGGGATCAAACCCTTGACCTTGGTGTTATCAGTGTAATCAGTACTATGCTCTAACCAACTGAGCTAACCAGCTAGTCCAGCTCTGCTTTTGATAGAGTTCCTCCATGAATTTACACTAAATGCTCCTAAACAAGTTATAGTCCTTTGGGAATTCTTCACTGACAGATTCTTGAATGTGAGATTTGTACTGTTAGAAACTGACCCTCTGTCTACAATCTTTTCCCTATCTTACTTGCAAGTCATGACTTATATTTATAAACTGAATGTTAGAAAAATCTGTGTCATTCATTCATTCACTTATTCATTTTTTCACCCATAGGGCAATAGTGAATTTGGTGCCCAATAAGCGTTCCATACTGTGCTGAGAGATGAGGAAAAAATGATGAGCAAAAACAGATGCCGTGCCTGTCTTCCGGGATCTTCCAGTATTGTGGAGGCAGAGATGTTCATCAGACAGACAGATAAATGCAAAACTACAGGTGTGACAAGGGTGGCGAGCAAGAAGGGTGAGGTGTTATGAAATTATGGGAAATTGGAGGAATTTTACCTAGTCCTGGGCTGGAAGCATGTAAGCAATGCATCCCTAAGGGACAAGGGAGCCAAGATCTGGAGGTGAAATGGGAGATGAGGTTGGAGGGGGAAGGGGAGAACAGGGGCAAAGTGAAACATCTATGCAAACACCCTGGGGTGTGTGGCAACACAGACCATCTGACAAAGGCCTGTGTGAACGGAGCCAAAAAATAAGGCAGAGAATGTTGGGGGAGGAAGCCTAGAGATAGAGGCAGGGCCTGGCCAGACAGTGTCTCAAATGCTGTTATGGGTTGAATTGTGTCCCCCCGCCCCACTCCCCGTCAAAGATATATTAAAGTCCTAGCTCCCAGTGCCTCCAAATGTGACCTTATTTGGAAATAAGGTCATTAAAGATGTCATTGGTTAAGATGAGGCCATACTGGAATAGGGTGGGCTCCTAATCCAATATGACTGGTGTCTTTGTAAGAAGATGCAGGTACGTAGGGAGAATGCCATGTGACAAGATTGGAGTGATACAGCTGCAAGCCAAGGAATGCCAAGATTGATGGCCAACCACAATGAGGCGAGGAAGGATTCTCCCCTGCAGGTTTCAGAGGGAACATGACCCTACCTTGATTCTTGACTCCTAGCTTCCAGAACTCTTAGGCAATACATTTCTGCTGTTTTAAGCCACCTAATTTGTTGTACTTTGCTATGGCATCCCAAGAAATTAATACAAAGGCCATAGTGAGATTTTGGTCTTTGTCCCAAGAGCAATGGGAAGGCATACTAGAATTTAGGTAATGTAGAGAGGGGGTTGGTCACGTCTCTCTGGCTACAGTAGGAAGATGGGTGGGAGGGAGGAAGGAGCACATGCAAGGAGACAAGTTAAGAGGCTGAAGGGGACTAGTTAGGAGGCTGTAGGGAGACTAGTTAGGAGTTGATATAGTTGCCCAGGAGAGAGATGACAGAAGCTTGGAATAGTAGTTTTACACAAAGAAGAAGGCGAATGAATGGATTTTGGATCCCTTATCTGTGAGTGAGAGACAGGGGCATGTCAACCATGGCTGCAAGACTTCCGGCTCACTCAGCTGGATGGGTGGTGGTGCCAATCACTGAGCAAGCGGGCCCCGGGGAAGACAGACTCCACTTAGCACAGAGTCTGGCAGCTAGCAGAATGAGGTTTTCTGGTGTTAAAACAAACACATGTAAAGTAAAGCTTTCTTTTTATTTATATAAATAGGATTGTAATAGATACACTCTGCAATGCCTTTTATTTTTACAGAATAGTATTTCTGGGAGACCAGGACAAATTAGCACATGGAAATTGATCTCTTTCTTATTAATAACTGCCTGGTAATCTATTATATGGATATAGCATAATTTATTTAACCAATCTCCTATCGATGTATTTAGCTTGCTTCCAGGTTTTAAATTATTTGATTGCAGGTTTTTCAACAATTTGTCTAGTGTGACCCACTAAAAGAAATACATTTTTACTTTGGGACCCAATATGCACACGTATAACACACACACACACACACACACACATTTATAGAGCAGAAAAGTTTCACAAAACAGTGCTTACCCTTCCTTTGTGTCACGCACTCTATTCTAGTCTATTCTTTTCATTTTATTGAAAAAGTGATAGCTGCGACCTACTAAATTGGTCTTACTGCGAATTGACAGGTCATAACCCACAGTTTGAAAATGACTTTCAATGTACATTTATAAAATGAAAAGCGAAGAGTACTTATTTATACTCTGTACTGTTCTGGACATTCTATAAATAACTACTTATTAATCTTCACAAAGTCCCAGTGGGGCAGGAATTCTTTTTCTCCCCATTTTCCAGATGACAAAACTGAGGCACGCAGACATTGAACAAGTAGCCCAAGATTGTGAGCTATTACGTGGAAGGGCTGTGTTTCAAACCCCACAGTCTAGCTGTAGTTTATGCTCTTACCCATCAGCACAGGACACTTCCTCAGGTCTTAGGAACTGATGTGAGACTAACCGAGTATTTAGAAATGTACATTTCTAAGTAGCCTCACTCAGTGTTTCAGACCGCAGCAGGGTATATTTCTTTATAGGAGGGTCAAACAGGACATGACAAGAGAACTCTGCTATTCACACACCTTGATGGCCATAGAAGCTAAACAGAGACTCCCCAAATTTATAACAATTTCCTCCAGAAACTCAGCTTCAGCAACACACATACACACACACACACACACACACACACACACACACACACACACACACTTCAAAAGCCCCAAATCCTCAACCTTCCAAATGATCCATAATGACAACTATCCGTGCTGGATTTGTAATAATATACTGGGGTCACCTCATATTTAGAGCTAGTGCTAAACTTCCCCATATTTATTGATCGCCCCCTCAAACTTATCAAGTTCTAAAGCCTAATTATTAGTGTAATAGCCAAGATGTTAGGAGAATTGTAAGCCCCTTTAGCTAATGCATGGCATATGTCGGAGGGATTCAGCTAATTCACATATCTGTCTGCACTATTAATAGAGAAGGTTACATGCCAATTACCCAGGCTTCAATCAGCCTGTTTGGATACAATGGAGGCAGTGTTCACACACTCGATGGGCCACATTCCTTCCCGACATCAGAAGCAGCTGGTCCAGATAAAGACCACTGGGGTTTTGATATTTAGGAATCACGTCCACGGAAGAGTTAGAATTGAGACTTGATTGCTACATCGACAAATACCTGCAGGTATCTTTAACCTGAATTCTTTTGAAAAATGCCTAGTGGGTTTGCAGTTCACTGGTCTTTACATGTTTCCTGCTCAGACTTGTTGGGT
Source organism: Galeopterus variegatus (assembly GCF_000696425.1). Classification (NCBI taxonomy): domain Eukaryota; kingdom Metazoa; phylum Chordata; class Mammalia; order Dermoptera; family Cynocephalidae; genus Galeopterus; species Galeopterus variegatus. The sequence goes on along the minus strand of NW_007726876.1, from coordinate 271,835 downwards.
GGGTGGGTGGAGGGGCTGAGGAAGAGGAGAGAGACAAAGGCACAAGAAGCTTCAACGAACGACAAAGGACAGAATAACAGAAACGGGTAAATGGAGTCCAATAAAATAAAAACCTGCACACACGCTTGTGCCCAGTTTGAGAATCAAACAGGCTCAGACATTTCCCTCCTAAGAGTTTGAACGTGTGTGTTGAAAAATACATAGATATATGTATAAATATATATATATATCACCTCCATTCCTTTCTTTTTCCTTTTTTCCTCTTTTTCCCCTTTCATTTCTTTTTTCCCCTCTGATTCAGGAAGTAGAATGGAAGTATTGCAATATCATCAGAAAACGCTGCTTCCGGTGGTATTTTTAAACAGGAACAGAAGCTAAAGTGTCTGGAACCACTGGAGAAAGCCCCTGCTCTCCTGAGAGCTGTTCTCTAATTTTGCTGGCAGAGAGCACTGGATCAGTGATCAGAGAATTAAAATGGCAGATGTTGGGGATTTTAGGGGGAGGGGAGGCAGATACCTGAGACTCTAAAGCAATTTTTTCTATTTTTTCCATTACCTCCATTTCTAAGATCACAATATTAAGACAAGAGTGGCTCCCACTTGTCTAAGGTCACACAGCCAAACGCTAGCACAGCCATAAACAAAAACAGAAACAAACAAACAAAAAAACCGGACCTAGGTCCTGCCTCTCAGGCCGTATCATTACCCTACTGGTATGACTCAAAACATAGCAGCAGACCTCCATACCTTTAAAAAAAATAATAATAAAAATAAAAAATAAAAAAGCTAATAAACAACAGGCAGATACAAGACGTCAGCATTGTTTAGTGTGCTATTTCAGCTCTGTGTGTATTTTTTTCCACCCTCCCAGATGAAAATACAGTAATTAACTCCATACAGAAGGGGGAGGGGAGAGGAAACTCTCCCTCCCTCTCTCTCTCTCTCTTTCTTTCTCTCTCTCTCTCTTTTTCTCCTAGACTTGAAAAGAAATTCTGGCAGATAATTTGGCTGAACATGAAAAGCGAGAGGCTGCTTACAGACGCCCAAATAAAGTGCTAGGTTGGTGAGACTCCGCGGGCTGAGTTGGTTATTTCGCGGCATGAAAAGCAGACATTTATCTGTTCCCATGGAGATGCGATTTCTACTAGTCAATCAGGCACCGGGGAGGTCAGACAATAGCCAGTAGTTCCTCTTTTTCATCTTGAGACAGTCCATTCCCGCTTTTTTTTTTTTTTAACATTTCACCTAAATTTAAAGGAATAGAAATGATTTCTCAGAAATACCTGCAAACACAGCCATTGTATTTTCAAGTGATCAAAATTAACAGGGAATTCCAGCTGCCTCCGAGGAAGACGGGGCGTGACCACCCCCGACTCTTGCAGTTTCAAATCATAGGTTGTTCTGCCACAATCCTTATTTGCATAAATTTGTCTTCCAAACCGGAATCCTCCCTCCTAAGTAAAGTAATTAATAAAGCCGTAAGTTAAATGTTGAAATTTCCCAAACAACTGTTGGAGAGAGAGCAGGGGACTTCAAACAGAACACCGTGGAAGCAAGAGAAAGCTGCCCCAGGAGCGAGCAAATCCTGGAACCGCTGCAAGTCCGATAAATTGTAAACTTTGTTCCTGGCATTTCCTTGCCCGAAAACTGCTCGTTGCACAGTGATTAAGGCCGTTAATTGACCTTATGTGTTTGTTATCAATGCCAGAAAGTAGATCATGTCTATTTGCAAAATATGTTTATTTCACTATCGCAGGGTAAGCGCCTCAAAACTGGGATTCACATAAAAGACTTTTTAAACGATCTTCTCACCAGTGTCTCTTTTTCCTACATTATTTTTACACACGCCCGAGGCAGAAGAAAACGTAACAGAGGTCTTCCTAATTGGAAGGGGAGAGGGTATTTCCATGGGATCCCATTTAAAATTGCTGTTGACTGTTAAAGCTGCTGCTCCAACTCGCCAAGCCTATTTGAAAGGCAGACTATGAAATGTGTCTTAAACAGAAGGCCGTTCACAGGACGGCAACGTTAACAGAAAACAGCAGACAGCCAGAGTCAGGATTTTGCCATTAAGTAACTTCATTCTAGTTAATGGAGTCATTCAAGTGCAGCTCAACTGCGCAGGGCAGGAAAGTACATATGAGAACGACTCCTGGTTCGCAACCAGCCCGGCCTCTCCAGTTAGGAAGCTCTGACTGCATTTCCATCTCCCTGAAGGCAGAGGCTCCTGCTTCTCCGGCTGGCTAGCTGGAACAAAGACACCAACAGGGCCACCTCGGAAAGCCATCTGGAGCAGAACCAGCAAATAGCGTGTAGGGGAAGGGAAAAACTCCAGTGTACCTAATAATCTATAATATCCCATTGTTAAGGAGGCAAAAAGCACAAATTTGCCTTGAATATTCTTGGGAGTCTGGTTTCTTTGGAAAGACAAGGTACACATTTCTCATGTATTGTGAGTCAGTGTTCGATCATTTCTTTCTCTGATTTTCTCATTTTAGTTTTTAAAATTTTAAATGGAAGTAATAAGTAATCTCTTTAAAAGGTTCAAATACTATACAATTAAGGTAAAATAAAGTTCTTCATTCCTTCAACTCACCCCATCAAGCTCATGATCTCATCAGAGATAGCTAATAACTACTTTTTAACAGTGTGACACAGCCTTCCAGACATTTTCCATAAATATGCACACACACACACACACACACACACACACACACACACACACACACACACACACACACACACTGTGTTAAATATACCACTGGAATCATATTTACAGACCCTATTATACAACTTGCTTTTTTTTCACTTTAAGTATCTATCACGGGCAATTTTCAACTTTTTTTTAAATTAGTTGTAAATTTTGGGAAAAAATGTCATACATCTTTCTGCGGAAAATTCAAATTAAAAGGCTTCTGGGGAAGGGTGAGACTTTCTCCTCCCATACAGACAATGACTATTAGCAGTTTTTAGTGTACCATTCCAGAAATAGTCTAGGCATAGATCAGCATATATGTTTATCAAACACTTACACCTCTCTCTATCTTTATACAAGTATCTTTCACCTTGTGTTTCCCACTTAGATCTTTCGGTGATCGCTCCACCTTATAAAAATTTGATGTTTTAAATGGTGGCATAGTATTTCTTTGAATGGTATTCCTTAATGTATTTATTTCACTTATCCTTTCTGATGGACTTTTAGGTGGCTTTCAGTCTTTGCTTCCACAAACAGTGCTGCAATAAAAACTCCATTCTTGTGTGTACCCTGTGATTCTCTGCTCAAACACACTCACCCCTTTCTGAAAGCAACTCCTATTACCCCACACCTGTCCTCAAGTTGCCTTAATCCGACAAAATTGATTGAATTAACTTTTTTAAATGATGAGTTTAAACAGAGTATTATTACTGCATTGAAAATATTTTATGGACACATGCCCCTTCCTGTAGTTTTTAATCTCTCCTCCAACTTGAGAGTGAAGGACTCACGAAAAAGAAAAGAAAACATCTTCCTCTCCCAGGGGCAAGCCATGCCAGGATCACTACATCTAGCATCCCATGCCTGCTTATTACAAATGCATATTTCATTCTGAGTAATTCCTTTCCTTCTACCCCTTTCATCCTGGGCTCAGAGAAAGATCGCAGCTCACGCTTACAACTTAGGTGTAGCTTCCTGCTCTTTTTTTGTGTGCACGAGTGAAGCCACTGGGGATTTAGAACAAAGTGTGTCCTTGGAAAGAAGTGGGTGGAATTTTGTGTGTGCAGTGGGTGGGGGAAGAAACCACCTCCCAGGGGAGGAGTCTGATTTCATTATACAGTTGGAAACCTGGTGAAATCATGTACACGACTGAATCTTTTTGCTCAGCTAGTGAGGTCTTTTTGTTCTTTGTCTTGCAGTGTGTGCAGCAAATTTCTGTTTATGCCTGAGAAGAAGGAAATTTGAGTTAAAGAGGAGGACCACTCCATATGCCTTGTAACAAGCAAGCTAATTGAAAAATTTAATTCAGGAAGAGATGCAGCAATGCTAAAACGAAAGAGGAACCAGGTCAGCCAATGTTCAGAGCAGGAAAACCTAAGTTACCATCCCCAAGTTAAAAATTATATGGGGCTGGAAAATATATTGCCATTGTATTTGTCATTGAAATTCATAATCTTGTTTGCTGTTTTTCTTGAGGCTCCAGGGGAGCTCTCCTGCTAGTTAGGGAAAAAAGAGGTGAAATCTAGGAAGAAATGCTAGTAATAAGAAAGAAAGGGATTAGAGACTCCAGAGAGAATGAGAGGTGTAAATAATACGTGGGCATTTGTCAATCCCCACAAAGAAATGGGAGACAAAACCAGGTGCCTGAGGCCAGGAACCTAAAAACCTGAGTGGGAAACCCAGACACAAGAAAAATGTGAAAAAAAGAAAGTGAAATCTCAAGAGATCTTTTTCCTCTGAATTTTGCCTAATGGAGTAAATAGAAGTTGGTTTTGCCCTGTTGCTCATGCGAGCGATGCTGTGTGCAAAGAAAATGGCTTAATGACATGTTTTCAAAGGCTCTCTCCAGACCAGCATGAACCTGAGGACAAGAATGGGCAAACTGGGGAACAGTTTCTTCCTCCAAAAAGGAGTTGAGATTGGGGAAGAAGGAGCACTTGATGGGGGCAGGGTTAACCCCTCCCAAAAAGCCCAATCTGTTTGGAACATTTACACCTCTCTGCCCTTCTCTACCTTGAATGGAAACAGGGAAAGGCATTTTTATCCAAAACCTAAGCTAAGACCAAGTTGAACTTTTTGGACAATGGAAACCTCTTCCTGAGGCTGTGCAGAAGAGTGTGACACTTCCTAATTGTATGACTTAGGCAGACTGCTTCGTTTTTCTACTATAAGAAGAGGTAATAATAATAATAATGATAAGGTACCATTTACAGACTCTTTGCATGGAATAAGTACTTTATACGTGGATCCATATTATCCTCTAAACCTAGTGAGGTAGTATAATTATTACGTCCATTTTATAGAAGAATGGAAGCTCAGTCAGATCACCCAGCTAGAAAGTGGTACAGATGGAATATAATTTTAGATCAAAGGTTGGCAATTACAGCCTGAGGGCCAAATCCAACTCAGTGCCTGTTTTTGTAAATAAAGTTTTATTGGAACACAGCCATGCTCATTTGTTTGTGTATTGCTTATGGCTACCTTTGAGCTACCATGGAAGAGACCATAGAGCCTAAAGCCCAGGATAGTTACTTTCTATCCCTTTACTGAAAAAGTTTACAGGTCTTTACTTTAGATCACCCATGCTCATTCTTCTAACCTCCATGTGTCCTTCTCCAAAAATGCCTCACTTTTTAATTGTGATGCCGACCAGGAAAAACAAATCTAAAATGACACAAATCACAATGTTATTGAATAACTGAATCTATTAGAGGCCCAAGATTATTAAAAACAAAAAAAATGAGCAAGTTTTCTTCCTTTTTCCCCCTTTTTTCTTTCTTCCCTTAAAATTTGAAAGTGCTTATATTCTAATTTAAAACAAACAAAAAACCTTCACTGCCTTATCAGCCTTATCAAAATTGTATACAAATGTTTATCTAAAAACTAAAAATATATGTTAGGAAATTTTTCAAAATAATGAAGAAATGGAATATGGTTTCCCAGGAGACATACGAATTATTTTTTTACATAGGTTAGTTTTAAAACTGCAAGTGGGATAAGTTGTTATAAGAAGTTGTGAGAAGCTACCATATTTGAATCTTTTTTTATTTTTATTTTTGGTGGCCTGTGTGAGGATCCAAACCCCTTGACCTGGTGTTATCAGCATTGCACTCTAACTAAGTGACCTAACCAGCCAACCCACACATTTGAATTTAATATTTACAGATTGGGAAACTGAGCTTTGGGGGTTTTGGAAATTGATCTGTGTCATGAGGTGAGCTTAATTTTTCAGTGTTGAATATGGCTTAGTTTTTCATAGGTTTCTAGGATTCATGTAAAATACCCAGGTTTTTTTAAAAAAATAAGTTAGTGAGCAAGATTAATAATAATATCTTCTGTGTCTCCAACATTCTAGGCCTTGGGCTGGGAGTTCTGAATACTCTATGCTAAGTCCTCCTGATAACTCTATAAGGCAGGTGTTATTATTTGGTGTTATTGTTTTCATTTTCTAGATAAGAACAAGGTCCAGGTGCACAAGGTGCCTCAGCTAATACGTGACTGAATAACCACAAAATTTTGACCCCAAATTCCATATTTTTTTTTCCCTCTAAGAGGAGGCCTGTTATTAATTTCATTTTCATTCAGCCAATTCTTACCTATTTTGGGGCCTGCCATGTGCCAGGCACAGCGCTGGGCTCTAGGAATTCAGCAGTGAAAAAGACAGATAGTAATTAAGTTGCAAGTCAATGAACAGGATATTTTCAGATGAGAAAGAAGAGTGTTATCAAGAAAATTACACGGGATAGAAGGGATGCAGAGTGATCTAAGCTGGTTGTAGCAGTCGGGAATGGGGAGGCCAAGGAAGAGACTTGAAGGATGAGTGCAGACCACAAGGGGAAGACTCCGGAAGAAAGTTCCAGGCAGAGGAAACAGCAAAGGCACATCCTTGGGGTGGGAAAGACGTTGATATGTTGAGAAGTTATGTTGGTACTTGGTGGTTTTCACGAATTCAGTAACTTAACACTTGCTCAAGCTCAAAGGTCTTAGGGGCTGCTTTCTAGGTGCCAGAGTTAGCTGAGGGTTTGTCCTCAGGTCTAAGGTATGTGGCTCTGATTTCCTAACATTGCTGTCTCTTTTCCTTTGCCAGATAGGGGATCAAGATGCTCTTCGTTTGTCTGCAATTGGAAATAATAATGAATCACCAGTCACTGAGTACATGCTATATATTGTGCTAATTGCTTCATTGTATTATCTTATTTAACCTGCAAAACAACCCAATAAAATATTGTAGAGCAGTAGTTTTAAAACAGAAGCACACTGCACTGATAGTTTTAAGGGAATTAGTTTCTAGGATCTACATGTTTATACTTATATTTACTTATCCCTAAAATTGCCTGGAAATGTTCCTGCAGGCCTAAATACACAATAGCCCTTTTTCTACATTACAGAGAAGTGTGTGTGTGTGTGTGTGTGTGTGTGTGTGTGTGTAGGTAGTACTCCAGCATCTTTCTATGGAACACTGTGGAAGGTAGGTGGTATAGTAATCTCCAATGCACCAAATAAAGGAATTAACGTCAATATTGGTTTTGGGAAACCCTCCTTTAACGATTAATCAAGGCACCTAAATATAAGCATTCTATATTACTTTATCTTACATTCATATTTTTCTAGGGACCATTCAGAACAACCAAAGAAGTATAATGATGTTGTTGGTTCTTATAAATGTAGTTGGAATACCTTCTAGAGCCATCAAATATATCATAATATACTGGATATGCCCGAGGATAAAAATGTTATATATTTTTCTTTCAGATTTTGTGTATGCTATTATATTACGCTAAGTATATTAGTTAAAACTCATTTTATTGAATCGTGTAATGAAATATAGATTTCAATTACAGTCACTCATCTTATTTTTCTTAAAAATGCTTACTATTTTCTATTTCTTATTTTAAAAAGGACTTATTTGAATTATAGTAAAAAATTAAGATGTTAACTTAAAAATACACAAGAGACTACATGGCTTTTTTCAAAATTATATGAACCAAAAAAAATGAGGTCATTAGTTTAGCAGATCCTGGTTGTTGTCTACTTAATAGTAATTGCTAATTATTTTCTTTGCTGATAAAATTCAATTTACACACATGCACACACCCACATAATTTTAATTTTTTTTGACTGCCGTGTACTTAGGGAAAGCTGGAACTTCAATAGTCCTGGGAGATGAAGTTTATTTATTTATTTATTAAAAGATGACCGGTAAGGGGATCTTAACCCTGACTTGGTGTCAGCACCATGCTCTCCCAAGTGAGCTAACCAGCCGTCGCTATATAGCGATCCGAACCTGTGGCCTTGGTGCTATCAGTACCACACTCTCCCAAGTAAGCCACAGGCCAACCCTAGATGGAGTTTAGATTAGTCAATACCGGTGGTTCTCAACCAACGCTAAAAGGTCAGATCATCTTCAGAGCTTTAAAAAACTGTCAATGCCTGGGCCCAGCCCCAGCTACGTGCTTAAATTAGTCCAAGCCAGTTAAGATAATTTTATCTCGGTCCCTAATAATTGGTTAAGAAATTGGCATGTGACACAATTCTGACCAATGAGAGGTGAGATAAGTTGGCTGGGGGCATGTCTTTGGGAAAGTTGTCCTTGCTCCTGAACAGGTAAAAAAAGGGAAGGAATGTTCTCGCTTCAAATTTCAGAAAAGAATTTGGTAAATATATGATACCTGGAGTGGTGGCAGACATTTTGTGTCCACAAGAGACAAACCTGAAGTTCAAAGCCCACTGAGGTGGGCAAAACAAGAAGATCAAAAGACCCTGGGGCTACAACAATTGAATTAACAATCCTGGAACTGCTCTATCAGGGAAGACATTTACACCATTTTTAGTGGGGTTCTGTTTTTCCTCAAGCTCTTCCAATTTTACAAAATGAGGAAACAGGAGTGCAGAGACGTTAAGCTATTTGTCTACAAGTACAGTCATACGATTAGTCAGTGGCAAAGCCAAGGCTTGAATATATCTGATTTTGGCTTCTGTGCTTTTAATGACTATGCTATAGAAAAGAGATTGGTAAACTATGGCATGTGGGCCAAACCCCACCCACCTCCTGTTTTTGTAAATAAACTTTTATTAGAACCCAGCTAGACCCATTCAGTTTATGTATTGTCTGCAGCTGCCTTGCACTACAGCAGTGGAGTTGAGTACAGAAGGTCCTTGACTTACAATGGTTTGACTTAAGATTTTCCACATTACAATGGTGTGAAAGTGCTATGCATTCAGCAGAAACCATACTTCAAATTTTGAATTTTGAATTTTGATTTTTGATTTTATTCCCGGGCTAGCGGCATTGCAGGAGACTCTCTCATTATGCTGGGCAGTGGCAGTGAGCCTCAGCTCCCAGTCAGCCATGCCATCACAAGGGTAAACAACTGATACTCTACCATGTGCTGTGTTGCCAGTGTTTTGGGGACACTGTGTTTCATGTTTTTACATCCCATCATGACTACATAATACTCATTTTAGATTTAACAGCATTTTCAACTTAATGATATTTTCATCAGGACATAATCCCATCTTAAGTTGAGGAGCATATGAAGTTGGGATTGACATTGTATGGAACTCAAAGCTTAAAATATTTATTGTCCGGCCCTTTGTGGAAAAAGCTCGCTGACCGTTGCTGGTCTAAGGCAATCACAGTAAACCTACTTTCTTTGTTAATGATTATCTAAGTGTGACTATGTAAACCAGTTCTGCCAATGACACTTCAGCATAATTCTGCTAGGGAGGATACTAATGAGAAAGACGTTGCCCTGATCAAAAGAGGTGATTAGGGAGGCCTCTGCTTCCTTTCTGCCTGCCTCTGAATAGGGATAAGATGATAGGAGCCCGAGCAGCCGTCTTACAACCACAAAAAGAGGGAGCATGCAAGAGGGCAGAGAAGAAATATGCAAAGAGGCTAAGTCTTTGATGATACTCTTAACTCTGATCCAATGCTATAACTCCCTATCTCCAGATGTCGTGTTGTGTTAGATAATAGTTTAAGCCAGTTTTAAAAGGCTACTTCATTATTTGCAGCTGAATTTATCCCATCTGACACAAATTTTTTGGTCTGGGATTACTATCCCTATATTATATGTAAGAAACTCAAGTTCAGGGAGATAAAGGAACTTGCCCAAGGCTGTGTTCATCAAGTCAGTTCTGTCTAGCTCCAGTGACAACTCCTGCTCCATTACCCCACAACAGTAATACACAAACTCAAGGAATTGGGAGTCTTGTTTATATATGTAACAATTCTGGAACCAAAGGAGAATGAACACTAAGAGCCAACGTGGTTCCCTTCCCAGCAGTTGTTTCCTCTTCCTCCCTACTAACAGAACCTGGATTAAGTTTAGGCAGCAAAGCACCCAGCTCTGAAGGATGAAGGATGTTTGGTCTGAGCCAATAATGTCATTCTTTTTCCCCTTTGTGGGAACTTTCACCCCCCAGATATTCTAATTCCAGGTGGGTCTGGGGTGAGGCATGAGAGTCTGCATTTCTAAAGCACTCCCAGGTGATGTCTCTGCTTCCATTTCATAGAACACACTTTGATCAGCACCATTCTATGCCAGAGCTTGGCAAACTTTCCCTGTAAAGGGCTGGGTAGCAAATATTTTAGGTTTTTTGGGCCAAACAGTCTCTGTCAAAACAACTCAATTCTGCTGTTGCAGCAAGAAGCACTCCAGAAAAACATGTAAATGAGTGGATGTGGCTGTGTTCCAATAAAACTTTATTTACAAAAACAGGTGGTGGGCCAGATTTCTATGTGGGCTTCAGTGTGCTGACTCCTGGCTTAGACCAATTATGGTTCATCTCCTGGTCCTGTTCTCATTTTCTCTGAATACATTGCTAACTAAAGGCTGAACCAATAGAGATTCTCTTAAAAAATAAAATAAAATGATGTAGGTGGTAACTCTCAAGTAGTAGTGTGTAAACTGCTATGATCTAAGCCAGTTGGGTATGGAGCAATTCTTAGGTTATTTTGGCAGAGGTGAGAGTTAGCTATTCCTCTACAACCTAGCTACAGGTTATTATAAAATCAACTCTCTGTCCAAATTCTGCTACTCTTCTAGCCAAATATTCATTAGCAAAGCAGGCACAAAACAGTCATAGAACCTGTTCTGGAAGTTCAGTAAGGTCCCAGCACTCCTTTCTTTCAGGTGCTGTGGTCATGCTCAAGGCAGGCATAGCAACATTTCAAAGGCTGTATCCTGTGCTCTCTGGTCTGCATGATGCAATTAGAAATTCTAAACCAGTGTCCAGACACAGAATCAGTTATGGAACCAGGCAGAGAAGGGTATGGGTGAAGGGTAGATTGTTATCCTGTAATGCATTCTAGTCAATCCACATGTCTTAAGTACTCTCATGTCACCAGTGAAAATCCACTTCTTTTTTTTTTTTTTTTTTAAAAAAGATGACCGGTAAGGGGATCTTAACCCTTGACTTGGTGTTGTCATCACCACGCTCAGCCAGTGAGTGAACCGGCCATCCCCATATGGGATCCGAACCCGGGGTCTTGGTGTCATCAGCACCGCACTCTACCGAGTGAGCCACGGGCCGGCCCTGAAAATCCACTTCTAATATCATCATGCTAATTAACTAGTCACTAGTTTTACAATTAAAAGCCCTATTTCTGAATTGTGAGAAGCACTCTCAGCAGCTGTTGTTGGCGTACGGACCTTTCTGATATTGTGCATGCTAACTGTCCCTGAACGATGTGTTCCTGATCACTAGTTAGCTGACTGCTCCTACAACAGAGCTTAGACTCACTGCATGAACAGCTTATCACACTGATTATACTAAAGTATTTTCAAGTAAAGTATCGACCCTGTAACTGAGAGGCAACCAACTGTGTCTACTACAGGGCTTGTTGCAGGAGTAGAGATTATGTGGTTAAAATCCTGGCAGAGAGTGGCCACTCAAAAAAAAAAGAGTGCTGTTACTACTGTCCAGAGAACTCATCAGAAATAAAGCACTGTAATCCAAGTTTTTGTTTTGTTCGTTTATCTAATTTTCTGACTTTACAAGGTAGAGATACAGATAAGGAAAACGGGGCACAGATTGGGTAAGAGCTGGGTCCAAATCTAGTGTGCTGCTTGCTAGTTGTGCATGTTACTAGGTAGGTTATTAAACCTCTTTACAGGCTGTTGTGTAGCACGACTCAAGTCAACCCTTGGGTAGAATTAGTGCTGTTGGTTTTGCCCCCTGGAGTTGTCAAGAAAGGACCTCGTATGTAAAAGGGGGGTCATGATGGGAATGATTATACAAGACAGTCACCTAAAACACTTAGCCTGGCGCCAGCACATGGTGAACTCTCTGCAGATGTTGCCTGCCGTTATCCTTACCCCAATTTTGCAGACAAGATCTAGATTCATAGAGATTACTGAAAGTTACTTAATCACAGAGATTAAGTGATTTTCCCAAAGATACTGTGAAAATAATAGCTGTGAAGGCAGAGACTGTGAAAATAATAGCTGCAAAATAGTGCCACCCACACTAAAATAATATATTCCGGGAGTTTGGGAGAATCTTTTATCTTAGGCTTTTTTAGAAAGCTACAAGGACACCTATCAGTGGTTTGAATTTTACATTTAAATGAGAAAGTTGAGGAAATATTTAAAGAGGGTCTTTGGCCAGTGTAGAATGAGTTAGATCCAAAAGCCAGTTTATCAGAATTCTTGCTCTTATGTGTCTGGCAGAGAAAGTTCTGAGATTATGTGTCCTCATCAATCAGAATGG
>NW_007726876.1:242981-258934 GCF_000696425.1 Galeopterus variegatus | reverse complement strand
TGAAAATAATAGCTGCAAAATAGTGCCACCCACACTAAAATAATATATTCCGGGAGTTTGGGAGAATCTTTTATCTTAGGCTTTTTTAGAAAGCTACAAGGACACCTATCAGTGGTTTGAATTTTACATTTAAATGAGAAAGTTGAGGAAATATTTAAAGAGGGTCTTTGGCCAGTGTAGAATGAGTTAGATCCAAAAGCCAGTTTATCAGAATTCTTGCTCTTATGTGTCTGGCAGAGAAAGTTCTGAGATTATGTGTCCTCATCAATCAGAATGGGCATTTTTTCTTGTTTTTAGTCACCTACCATCTGAACCCACTTGTTAAACTTGAGAAGTTCTTCCTCTGTGATTCTTGGAAGGAAACAGAATTTGCCTTTTACCGCAGAAACTGAAAATGTCAAAAACTAGTTTCCAGCCCCTCTGAGAGATTTAGGGCTACCCTAATTCAGTTAAGACCTCATCTTAACCAATTACATCTACAAACACCTTATTTCCAAATAAGGTCCCATTCTGGGTTTTGGGGGGACACTATTTAGCTGCCAATAATCTTTAATAGTATTTTCTGCCTAAAATGACCAGCATTGGTATCTGTTGCTTGCAACCAAGAATTCTGATGAAGAAGTCATCAACAGCACCATAAAATCATGGAAACAACCACGGATAAGCCACTTTCTGTTGTAAGGTTTGCCCATGAGGCAGCTGGTAAGACAGAGATGCGAGTTACATTAATTTGTGTTTCCCTGTCAAACAGAAAACCTCATTTCTGTAGTTCAATTCAGTTTGGACACATAGATAGCAAGATTTCTAAGACACAGACACTCTGTGCCAATAAAAAGTACGAGACAATGTTCCTTTAAAGAAATATACTGGAGAAAAATATATTGAGTCCTCAGGACTGGCTACGTCAATTGCTGGGCCCAGAGCAAAATGAAAATTTGGGGCTTCGTGTTCAACAATTATTAAGAATTTCAAGACAGCAACAGCAGAGCATTAAACCAATTGTGGGACCCCTGTTTGACAGCACAGGTTGAATACCCACGAAGCCAGCCCTGGATGCCCTTAATCCAAATTTTAAAACAAGAAAAACAGCCTTCACTTCTCGAGCACTCATTTTGAGCCAGGCACTGCACTTCATGTTTTTGTAAACAAGGCTCGTCTGTTTCTTACAATGACCTTTGGAGAAGGTATCGTATCATCCCCCAATTATAGATGAGGAGGATGAGAGTCAAGGATACCGTGACTTGTCCAAGGTCACAGAGTCAGGAGGTGGGACGGCAGAGATTCACATCATGGACTCCCAAATCCATTCCTTTAGCATCAATTTGTACTGTCTCTCAGAGTGATGAATTCTTTGTGATAGAGTTACATTTTCAGTGTAGCAAAGGTAAGACAATTTGTCCCAATATTACTGTGATAGGTTGAATTTGGTCCACACAATAGATAGGTTGAAGTCCTAAGTCCCAGAACATGTGACTGTGAATTTATATGTAAACAGGGTCTTTGCAGATGTAATCAAGTTAAAGTATGGTCATACCGGAGTAGGGTATTCATGATATCAAACTACTTCACAGTGATACTAAGACACTATTTGCCTTTTTCTGTCTTATTCTTTCACGAATTATCATGAATTTTCCAGAGGAGAGGCTGCATGAAGTGTGATATTGCAACCGTCTGAATGAAAAGCAGATATGTGACTCTACTTGCCTTCTTTGAAGTCAAGTGTCAAAGACATCTGCAAAAATGTGAAAACAAAGCCACTCTACTCACTAACATTTGGGGGAGAAAATAGTTATTTTTCACGAAAATATGTTATTCATGTTAACATGTGATAGGCTTAAGATTATAATTTTTAAATGAATTAATAAACATTTAAAACATTTCTCAGTTTTAATTCTGAATAGGGTAAATATGGATAGATATAACTCTCTATATAAAAGCTCTTTGGGGTCCTCAACAATTTTGAAGCGTGCACAGGGGTCCTGAGATCCAGACATTTGAGAACTGCTGATTTAGGGCAATGTCACACCTCCTTCCTGGAGATTTTGCAGGAAGGAGACTATTTCCTGTTTCTTCCGCAAAGTTAGAAAAACTTATGCTTCAGAGTGCAAGCTTGGGATTTTGAAGTCCTGAATTCAAAATTTTATTCTAGAATTTACAAAGAGGATGCTAAGGGACCAGTGACTTAAAGCCTCTGAGCCTTAGTTTCCTCATCTGTGAATTGGCGATAAGACCCACCTTTTAGAGGAGTTGTAAATATTAGACACATGCTCACTAACTCTTAGCAATGGAAAGCCTTGTTCTATGGAAGAAATGGATGGACTAGGGTGGCACCTCCCAGACTGGGTAGTTTCCTGTTACTTTAGGATCAAGTCCAAACTCCATGCAGGCTGGAAAGCCCTGATAGACCTGGTTTGATGGAGGCTCACCAGGAAGAAGTGTCCGTCCCCTGCTGGCATTGTTTTGAGGCTCAGATGAGGCAGGCTCTGTAAGGCCTGTAGCTCAGCACTTGCTATAGAGTCTGGGATACATGCACATGAGCTCTGTGTAGCTTAGACCCAGCCTTGGATCTGCTTGAGTCAGGAAACTAGATCAGCTCATTTTTGTTGTCATGACTAGGGGGGAGGTGCTACTGGCATCTGTTGGGTGGAGACCAGGTTTACTGTTAAATATTCTACAGTGTATAGGATGGTTTCCTCCCTCCCCAACCCATCCCCACCGTGGCAAAGAATTATCTGGCCCAAGATGTCGATAGTGCTGAGGTTAAGAAGCACTGGATGGGCATTCCAAGAAAAACCTTTCCACACCTTGACTTTCTCTCTTCTGCAGCCCAGATTAAATCCATCACTATTTTGTGTTGCTCGAGGTTCTAAATATGCTTTAAAACTCCTGGCTTCTTCTAATCTAGCAGATTCTACTGCAGCTTTTTAACAGATGTCCTGACCTTCAGGATTGCCATCTTCCATTCATTCATTCATTTCATTAATTCATTCATCAGATACTGATTGAGCGATATAAGTATGAGAAATTGTGTGAGGCCCTAGAGATGGTGTAAACAGTGAGACAAAATTACCCACACTCAGTGCTTTTACAGACTAGCCAGAAGTTCTCTAGTAATGCATATTCTGTCATATCATTGCCCTGCTTAATTCCTTCAAAAGCTTCCCATTGCTCCTAGGATAAAGTCCAAACTCCTTATCACACCTCATCTCTCCCTGTCATTATCTGTTCCAGCTGTTCTGAAAGTCTGTTTTGCACTTCCTCTGACACCATTCTGGCCTCAGGCCCTTTGCACTGCCCCAGGCGGTTGATATTCTCTCTCTGTTCCTGCTCAACGCTGCTTCCTCTCTGAGGCCTTCTCTGATCCTAGACTCTTAGGTGGCCAGTAAGAATGCCCATATATCATCCTTCCTCAGAACATTCATTGTGCCCCTTGGTAATTCATTGTTAACATTGTTAGCTAACATATATGAAGCCCTTACTATGTTCACAGCACTTTTTAAAAGCACTTTCTATGTTACTAACTCTTTTAATCCTCAGAGCTTTGTTATGAGGTATATTCTATTATGCCCATTTTATAGGAGAGGAAGTCAAAGATATGAGAAGTTGAACATCTAGCCTAAGATCACATGGGTGGTGAAGGGCAGAGCCATTATGAGAGCCCAGCTCTTCCACCCCTGGGGGAGTCTCTCCTGCCTCTTGCTCCACAGCAGTGGCTCAGTTTTCATCTTCCCTGCTAAGTGCAAACCCTCTGGTCACAGCTGCATCCACAGTTGGGAGCTCAGCTCCGGCACATAATGGAGTGAGTATGAGCATCATTCCAGGGGGATACCACAGAAAGATGGGTGGACTTCCATCCCATCCGGATCCCTTCTAGGGTAGACATGGGCTAGTCACTTGGCCTCTCCATGGCTCAGTTTCCTCACCCAAAAAAGTAAGGGTGGCACCCTCCCTCTGCTTGTTTCCTTGGGTTGTGGTGCTGATCCAAGGAGCTAACACAGGAAAAGGTGACTTAGAAACAGCAAAGTGTGAAACACACTCCAAGGATGATTTTTATGATTATCCATTCATTTACCAAACTTTAAGACATTTGTAAACTGCCTTTGAGATTTTTTTTACAGAATATCATCTGTATCACTACTTAACTTCTTTAAAAAACTGGTTCTTCTCACCCCTCTTTTTAAAATGTGACTTTTTCTCAAACCATAATACCCAATGAAATCATTGGTTTAATGAATTAGGTATATATATTTTTCTCAATCATGTTAAGTTCAATTAATAACTAGTAAATTATAAAGCAGTTGCACGTGTCCCTCCAAATCATCTTGCACAGTACAGGTGATGTGTGAGCCACTCGTTGGAGGCATCGATTGAGGGTTTACAAAGCACATGCTCTGTAGAGAGCTTCACCATGTGCTGTGAACTACACATTTATTGGTAAATCCTTTTATCCTATCATTTTGGTCTGTTTTTCAGAAGAGGAACTTAGGGGCTTGCTGGAGATTAACATCCACAGTCCCCATTCCGCTTTAAAAAAATTACTAAGAAATACTCAAAACATACTATGCTTTGATCAGGGATTTATAACTACAGCCCATGGGCCAAATCTGGCCTTTTGTCTCTTTTTGTAAACAAAGTTTTATTAGAACACAGCCATGTCCATTCTTTTACATACCGTCCATGGCTACTTTTGAGCAAAGTTGAGTAGTTGCAAAAGAGATTGCATGGCCCACACAGAACAGGTGTGTTGACCCTCGTGATTACTGGTCAGCTGTTCCAGCACAGTGCCTGGCACACAGGTGACACTCAGCAAGTACTGACTGAGTATTTACTAAGTACTCTTACATGTACTATCCCATTTATTCCTCCTCAACACCCCAGCAGGTAGCTACCATTCAGAGTTCACACACCTGCATCTGCAATTTCTGAAATCGAAGACACTCCAAAAGCCATACTTTTAAGGAACAAATCTTACAGCAAAATCTGATTTACTCTGACTTGACTCGTTTGGCTGCCAAATACGACTTGAAGGAATGTGAGACTACTTATAGCCTATATTTCTCAGACTTGATGTTTGTCATACCTTTGTATATTTCTCATACTTGATGTTTGTCATACTTTGTATGTTTCTCTGTGGACACGCTGATGGGTCTGATTTCATATGGGTGCTGCCCCAGGCCCACTGGGGGAACCATGTGAAATAGGGCATAAGCACCACATCACATTTCTACAATCTGAAAAATTCTGAATTTCAAAGCATACTTGGCTGTCAGGGTTTGGATAAGAGATTTAGATATGTACTCTCTCTCATTTGAAAGCTGAGAAATAGAGAGACTAAATAACAATGCCATTGGGTAACAGAGCCTGGGTTTGAATCCAGGAATCTGATCCCTGAGTTGAGTCTGCAACGACTCTGCTGTCTTCGGAGAGGCAGGCTGATGCTTACTGACTGGATGAATTAAGGGGTAAATGAAGTGGGTGGAGCCTTGTTCCCACCCCTGGGCTGGTTTGCCCACTGCTAGGGCGATTCCTGCCTTTCCTCTTTTGGAACATCTTTCTAAGCCAAGTGCTGCAGCTATAAATGTGCTTGCAAAACATGCGTGGACACACACACACACCCCTCCCTCGGTAAGGAGCTACATACTCTTATATTTCCTGGAGCTTTTATGGCTGCCTGTTGTTTCAGCAATCTCATCTTTATGAATCAGGTGACAAAACCCACTAGTAACCAGGCCAGGGAAAAAAAACAGATGCTTTTCCAGCCAGGCAGGGTTGAGCTGAGCAGTTTGTCATTGTGGTTAAACCTCTGCCTCCATCAAGGCACAGCTCCTTGTAAGAAATTATTACTGTTTTCTCTCTCTGACTTTAGGAACTGCTCTGGCCCTGAAAACTCAAATCCACGGCTAAGAGGAAAAATGTAATTTGTCTTTTGGGTACTTAGACTAGACTAGTGCACGGGGGTACAGTAATGCTGTTTCTGAAAGCACCAGGACATTGGCCCCTCCTGTCGAGAGGGAAGTGAGCCTTCTCTCGCGTGCCAGAAGGGGACCTGATGTGGCCTCTAGGAGGCAATGGAAAATCAGCATGGTTTTAAGTGAGCAAGAATCTTCAAAAACGGCTCGGGGAAGGGTGATAAGCTATAGGTATGGCCAAGCACTGCCTGTCAGCAATATTGTTAATTAAAACACAGTTGCAGAAGGGTGAATACCATATGATTCCCTCTGTTTAAAAAAAGGCATGTATCTGCGTGTGTGTGTGTGTATGTGTGTGTAAATGCAGAAAATGGATAAGACAAATATGTTCTTACTAATAACACAGGAAGTAAATGAGAAATAGGGCAGGGGTGGGGGAAGGTGTGTGTGTCAGAGAACATTTCTATTTTCAGTCATATACACTGCAGTATTTTTCCTTTACTTATGTAATCTAAAGTAAAAACAAATAAAATTAACTGGCACGAACAAACAAATACCCAAGGAAATAGCTACACAGTAAACAGAAAGCCCTTTAACTTCTAAGAATTAGGAGTCTCCAGAACACAAAATAGCTTCCTGGTTTTGGGCATTCCTAGTTAAATCATAGTTAAAGGCTGACTTGAATTCTGCCCTGCCCTGAACAAGGTAGACTACATGAAACAGTTACTGAAACTTCCCTGTTGAACAAAAGGGAAATGTTTGATTTTCCCTTTCTCTCTCTCTATCTCTCTCTGTCAGAAAGCTTTGCTTAAAGTTATTAACTCTTATGCTTTCCATTGTGGTTTTTATGTTTGTTTTTTCAAAGGAATAAGAAACATCCAAAATGACTGATGGTCTTTATGTTCTATCCTTTGGCATACACATCCTATTAGATAAAGGCATCAAATCATACCTTTGAATATTAAAGAACAAAAATCACATTTTAAAACCAGCCCCATTTGCAGCCTGAGAGGGATACAGAGTGTCCTGGAGGACCCTTTAGGCTGTGTACAAAACTAATTTCGGTCTTCGGTTGATCTACTCTAAAACAATCTGGTTGCCTTCTTGCTTTTAGATTGTCTTTTAATTGAGGTGTCACTAGATTGTCTGCTACTTTTGTTGAACTTATTCCTTATAAATTGGGTGAAATAGGAAATAGGACGTGAAGGAGGAGCCCGAGGAGGGCGGTGATGGTGAAGCTGGGACAGGCTCCTTTCTGCTGTCTCCACCTCCATTTGCAGGGACACAAGGACTTCAACAAAACGGTGGCTGCTGGCAACGCATGGGTTTAGAAGCTTTTCCGGTTATGAATCTAAAGCTGGCTTCTCTTAGGAGAACAGGGCTGTATACTTAATTACTGGTGCCTTAGTCATAGGCACTGAAAGAATCAGTAACCTGCACGGGCGGATCTTGACTAAGATTTGTGAAGTGGATAAATTATTTTCTCAAGGCGGGGATTTTTAACTTTACAGGATATTCCTCTGGTTGGCAAATGTTTGTTAGAATTCCTGGGGCTTTCAGACTACAGCATTTTGTTAGAGAAAGCCTATTTGCACCCACCTTTTAGAATGTGTTTATATTAAATGGCGATCATGCAAAAAAAAAAAAAAAAAGGTTTGTTTCCATTAATCAAATGAGATTTTTAAAAAAAGGTCCTTTGAAAGCTTGATCCAAATGTTAGATTTTGTTACTGTCCCTTTCAAAACACTATTACCATATTTTTTCTTGTTTGATCCTCATAGCAACCCGGGAGGTTGTCAGAGTAAGCAACCTTCATGTTACAGATGGGAAAAAAGAGGTATAAAAGGTTAACTCATGCATGTAAACAATCAGCCAGAGAGAGTTCAGGATTCCCCGTCTCTTTCTCTCAACCTTTTCAGTGAAGGCGAGTATAGTCTCTATCAGGTTTTATGCTGGCATCTCCAGGGTTCATCTCGTGCTAAAGGTTATGGAAAAATCCCCAAGAGCACAATAAAATACAGAGAGGACGTTTACTTAAGCGTGATTCACCCCAAATACCCACTTCAGACTTTGGGGAAGGGACTAATTTTGCCTTTGTCATCGGGTACACACCATGAGCGCCTGCAAGTCCTGCTTGTCTATTTTTACTTTGTTTATTACCTAAGGTGAATGTGCAGCTGTTGATCTTAGAGGACCACACTAGGTCCCGGGAGTGGGTGGCAATGTGATTCTGCAGGCAGAGATAATAATCCCAGACAATCGTAGGCTCCTTTTATTTCAGGGGTGTGCCCCTTCGCTCACAGAAAGGAAGACTGAATCACAGAATGGAAAACAACCATGACACAGCAGAGCAGGAAACAAAAGAATGCACTTAACTCTCATTTCCCTGCTTAACTTTTAGACTCAATGATCTTAAAGGTAGACTTTGATCCAAATGTGAAGACTCCTTTCTCATTACAACAGTAACTCAGAAGGCAGCATCTGGATGTCTAAGTGGATAGTCTGTGCGTTTTTGCCTAAAGGAAAACAAGTAAAAGTAACCTGGCCAAAACCAAAACATGCAGATCAGAAACTGAGTGCATGTGGGGAGCAAGTAAGAGGTTTTTAGCATGCACAAAAGTAATGTAAAAATAGTAACAATGATGCTAATAATAAATAATAATTATAGTTCACATAGAGCTATATGTCAGGTACTATTTTAGGTGCTTGACAAGTATGAATTCATTAAATGCTCACAGCACCCCATGAGGCAGATGTTGTCATTGTCCTCACCTCTCAGTTTTCTCAGCGGAGACACAGCCAGGCTAAGAAACTTGCTCGAGCCTGGTAATGATGAAAGAGCTCAGTCCCCATCCCTGCCCTGCTGATGATTACAAACATATGTTTAGGCATTGATTAACTCCATTTTGATCTACCTTCTCCCAACACGAGCCCATTTGGTAATTGTGTGCTATTTAGAAAAAGGAACCCCACCCCTACCCCCTTCCCAGGTAGGTGTTGCCTCTTTGGGTTAAGGGAGTGTCAGGAGATCTTCAGGGGCTCTGAGTGGCAAGTGCAGAAAGAGCTCAGTTTCAACTGATTGTTTCTCTTGGCCAAGTGCCTCTGTGTAGGGCCACACTTTGTGTTTGGGGTGGTGCCATGGCTCCCACACAAGTCAGTTGTGAGACTTTGGGCAGGATCCTCAATGTCTTTGACTCTTTCTCCATTTACAAAATCAGCCTGATGAGGCTGACCTCATACAGAGGCTGTGGTGAGCACAATCGTTGACTTGTGCATGAAGCGCTTGGAACCCAGGAAACACCAAGTAGACAAAACCAAACGAGACAATGAACAAGACCAGAGTTTTTGGATTGTTCTTCCCATTGGATCACAAACTCCTTGGAGACAGAGAGCAACCATTTGGAGACTCATTCTGAGATACCAAGAACTACATATCACAGAAAAGGCACTGGTGTTTAAAAGCAAAAGACCATGTCCTCACTAGCTCTTAGCCTTGAAAGATGCTGATGCTTGAATAACTTGTACAATTAAGCTGTGCTTGCTAACAACTATCTTGTTTGGATCATGGACTTGAGAGTGCTGTACTGAAATAAACAGCATGGAGGCTGCTAAAGTTGGGGATTGCTTTCAGAATGCTTTTCACTGAGTGTGAATGGGCTCATTGATATTATGGGTAAGGTTAACATGCCCGTGTGGGGGGATCAGATGCCCCACATGTGCATCCCAGTGCTGTCACTTAAAAGCTGTGTGACCCTGGACACATTTCTTAGCAATGCTCTGCAATAGTTCCTCATCTTTAAAATGGAGGTAACAGCTCCTCCTTCATAGACTTGTGAAGCATAAGCAAGAAAAATCCATGTGAAACGTGTCACACCATCCATTGCAAATAGTAAGTACTCAAAAAACGTCAGTAAGCTTAGTTAATTTATCACTATTATTATTAAATAGAATATAAACCTAAGGGTAATATTGGCATTTTCTGATTCTCTTAAATTCTCTAAGTTTAACACCACAGGAAAATAAATACACATTATATTCAATAAATGCACGTTAATTGATGGGTCTGTGTCATCTCTCCTGTCTTCTTTGAGGATGCAATATTTTTTCTTCAACCACTAGATGAGTGTGAAATTTAGTTCCAGACTCGTACGTCAGTGTCTGTCGCTAGGAAGAAGCTCCAGGGCAGAAGATCAGTCGGCATCTTTAATTGCTTAAATTGCTAAGACTAGAGTTCTTAGAAGCTCAAAAGCCAAGGATGTCCTTTGCTTGTCTCTTGTAGCATTTTGGCTATGGTTTTCTTTTCTTTGGGTGCGTCAAAGGCCAGGCTCCAGTTTAAACATGGAAGGTTGATGAAAGTCCATAAAGGGATTTCTCTCTCCCTCTGCTTATTTGGAAATTTAATGGATAATGCAACTCTATGATATGCATTTTTATATTGAGGAGATTTCCCGCTGAGCTCTGCTGAGCTGCTGGATTAGCAAAGGTCACTTCAGGCTTTCCTCCTATGGAATATCCAGGCTCCTCCAAGTAGCAGATCCTACTGGTTGCCTACGTACATGTTAGATTGGCTGCATGTAGCAAGAACTACCATGGGTTAACCAATAGGATTGTATTTACTCTTCTTACATAATAAGGAGTCTTGGATTGCAGGTCTGCTGGAACACTTCAAGGAGGTCATCAAGGACCAAACTTTTTCTCCCTTTCTGCTTTACCATCTTTTGCATATGGCTCTCTACTTCCTAGTTCCATGATGGCTGCTCCATCACATATCCTGGGGACAAATTCCATATGGAAAGAAGGGGAGAAGGTAAAAAATGTGCATGCTAGCAGAATTTTCCTTTTTATCAGAGAAAAAAAATTCTGCAAGGAAGTTGGGGCAATCAAGGTTTACTTAGCTAAGCTTCCTGGCACTCTGAATAGATTCTGCTATTTGCTCATCAAATATTCTTTCTTCTCTCTTTCTTATTAACTAGCGGTATCTACCAATATTACATGACTATTGTTATGGTCCAAATGTTCATGTCTCCCCAGAACTCATATGTTGAAACCTAATCCCCAGTGGGATGGTATTAGGAGGTGGGGCCTTTGGGAGGTGATTAGGTCATAAGGGTGGAGCCTCATGATGAGATTAGTGTCCTTATAAAAGAGGCCCATGATAACTTCTGGATAAAGGGGGAAAAAAGAAAGAAAGAAAAGAGGCCCCAGAGAGCTGCCTTCTTCCTTCTACTATGTGAGGACACAGTAAAAAAGTGCCATCTAAGAACCAGAAAGCAGGCCCTCAGCAGACACTGAATCTACCAGCACCACAGTCCTGGACTCCCCAGCCTTGAGGACCGGGAGAAATACATTTCTATTGTTTGTAAGCCGTGAGTTTATGGTATTTTGTTCTAGCAACCTGAAGGGACTAAGACAACTGCTCCCTTCTTCCTCTTTCCTAACAGGTATCCACCCTCCTCAAGGTGGTCATATGCGTCAGGGAATACTTGGTCCAGCCCCAAGAAATGGGCTCTCATTAGTTTATGCTATTCAAGATGATCTCTTTTTTAATCAATGATTCTTTTATGTATTGATACATCATTTTGGGCAGTGAGATTTGAAGGGAAGGGTGCTCAGGGGGCTTAGAGAAAAAGTACTTTCTTCCTAAAGAGAGACTCAAGGAGCTGAAGACTTATTTTTCTGCTTCTGGATGCTGTTGTGTGAAGATGTGATGTCTGGAGCTGTGCAGCTATGTTGAGAACATGAGGGGAGCCAGTCTGGAAGAAAAGGCCAGCCTGTTGGGGCTGGCAGGGTGGAAAGACAGAAAAAATCATGTGATTCAGGAGGCCACTTAACTGACGATTTAACTGGAGATACTTTTCTTCCAGACTTCTGATGTGAGATGAAAGTATTCTTTAGTGTTTAGCTATTTTGAATTTCTCATACTTGGACCCAAAAATATTCTAATTGATACTTTTGTATGATGAGACTAGTAGGATGGATCAATTTTTTAAGTGAATATTTCTTTAAACAATAGAAATAACTGTCTCTCTGCCTCCGTCTTCTGCTACTAGGTCAGGACACTCCTGCCTCAGGGCCATTATACCTGCTGTTCCCTCTGCCTGGAATGCTCTTCCACCAAATGGCCATTTAGTATTATCCATCACTTTATTCAGTCTCTATTCAAGTCTCTCCTCATCAGAAGGGCTTCCCCCACCACCCCACCTAAATAACTCACTCACTGTTCCCACCTCCTTGCTGTGCTTTCTTCTTCGTCACAGAACTTATTACCGACTGACAGAGCACATACTTGTTTCTTTGCTTACTGACCACCTCCTTATGAGTCTGTAAGATTCATGAGAGCAAGGGCTTTTGTTGTGGTTGACTGCTAGATCCAGTTCCTTGCACAGTATCTGGCACATATTAGCCACTCAATATATACTTGATAAATAAATCGATTGTTTCAAAACTTCACTTCTAGATCTTCTGTTTTGCCAGAGGCTCTATCCAGTGATGATGAAGTGTGCAAGGTTTGGATCTAAGTACCTCTGACTTCGAACTCTGGTTCTGCTAGTTATGTGGACTCAGTCAAGTTGCCGAGCCTCCTTGTGTCTCAGTTTCTTCATCTATAAAATGGTTTTTAAAAATGTATCTCATGGGCCGACCCGTGGCTCACTCGGGGGAGTGCGGTGCTGATAACACGAAGGCCCCGGGTTCGGATCCCATATAGGGATGGCCTGTTCGCTCACTGGCTGAGTGTGGTGCTGACAACACCAATTCAAGGGTTAAGATCCCCTTACCGGTCCTCTTCTAAAAAATAAATAAATAAATAAAAATGTATCTCATAGATTTGTCAGAGACCAATGAGATAATGAATAAGAAACATGAAGGATGTCATTCAAGGTAAGCACTTAACAAGTGGCAGGAAGTGTAATTATGCAATAGACAAAGACAGTTGCCGGGTACCCAGGAGCCAGCATGTGTATATTCCCAGGTGAGTGCTTTGAAAGGAGACTTGAAATCTTTCATCAGGTAAAATGTGGGAGGATTTAGAATAATGTAAAACCGAACACCACCAAACTGCCGTCTGCCCAGGCCAGCAGTGAGAAAACAACAGCATTCTGCATAACTAGATGTTAGTAAAGATGATGTTTGCCAGAGTCTAGGATCGTGAGCCATCTGCCACCACAAATCCTCCTCCATTCCTTTGAAGGAAAGTGTCATTTTCTTCTCCTTTCCTCTTAAGGTTGATCAGTATAAATACTGCTAAGAGCAATACAGTGAAGAAACAGTTCCGTTTAGCTATTTTTAGCTTTCCCTTGAAGTTTTACATTTCACATTTTAAGTTTGTTTTCAAAGTTCTCTTCCATCGCCAATAAACCCAGGCTCAGAAATGGAAGTACTTAGGTTATTCTTTTCTGGTTCTCCAGGGAGTAGGCAAGGAGGCCAGCTTCCCATGGACTGCTAGATCATTCTGCACGGGTGTCTGCCTCTGAGAGGATCCTGCTGGCCAGGCAAACAAGCTGCAACTTGCTCTGTTTCCATCACGGTTAACTTCTCAGAGTGGGAGCCACCTCCTGATAGAGGCACCAGACTTTCTCTGACCTTTCAAGATAACCCACTAAGGTATCATCTTTCAGGGTTTTCTATTCAGATTCTATAAAACCTTTCTGTTTGAGTTCTCCCATCCCCTGCTGGGAGACTTATTACCAAACTTGATGTAAGGAAGCATCAATATTTTTACTCATTCATCCATTCAGCAAATAATTATTGAGTACCTACTGCATGTTAGGTACTGTGCTCTAAAGTCTTTGCTCTTAGGACAATTCCTTTTTAGTAGGGAAGTAAATAAAATACTAATAAGTATAAAAATTAACTAATTTATAAATCAATGCAGAATTGAATGGACTATCTGCTGTATTTATTATAATTAGAACAAATAAAAGAATTGTCTTTATTAATACATAATGACTCTCATATAGTACTTATTATATGCTGGGTGATATCCTAAACACATTTTATATTAACTTATCTTATGCTTCCCTACTTTACAAATGGGGGAACTAAGAAACTAAAAGGGAAAGTATATTTTAAAAGTCCCACAGCCAGTTATGTGGCCAGCGGGCTTTGAAGGTCAGCCATATGGATTTTAGAGTTTATCTTATAACCATAAGACACTACTCTACATGGTCTTTGCAGATTACCCCATAACAAGTCCACGTGATGATATTGAGAACTGACAGGTGCCGTGAAGGAATGAAACCCGGGTGATGATGTGGATCGGGACTAGGAGATTGGAGGGGGCCACTCATGGAGGATGAGTGGGCAGAGACCTAAAGGATGGGAAGGGGTTGGTAGTCTGGGAAAACCCCTTTGGCAGAGAGAACAGCAAGAATGGAAGCCTAAGGTGGGGAGGAGCTTGCACATTTCGGGAACAGAGAAAAGGCCCTGCGCCCAGGGCACTCTATACCCTGGGGAGCTGAGGGTAAGAAGAGAAGGCAGAGGACAGATTTTAGGGAGCTTTCAATTCAAGTCCCATTCACAAAACAAAATTCCAGATTGGCTGGTTAGCTCAGTTGGTTAGAGAATGGTGCTGATAACACCAAGGACCAGGGTTTGATCCCCATACCGGCCAGCTGCAAAAATAAATTAATTAATTAAATAAAATAAGGAAAATTCCTCAATGGGTCACCTTGCTTAGTGTTCTGGGGGACTTGTTGCTGGCCTCTGTCATAAAGCTCAAAGATATGCAGAAAACCTCTTGGACATCATTCCCTGTGGTTGAAAACCACTAAGCATTTAAGAATCTTTCCTTCCTTAGTAAGTGTCTGAGCATAATTAGCTCTCTCCATAATGATTGGTGGTCTGACCTGGGTTATAACTGTGTACCCAGAGACCCATGTTTAGTCCCAATGAACTTGTAGCAGTTCGAGCTGCATTTACGCTAACCTCAAGACTTCCTCAAAGTGGTGTTTCCTGTATTGTGGTTTAAAAATAGATTCTGAATATTACATTATTTTCTTGTGATTTGCATAAATCAAATGGGGCATAGGGGCCAAAAATAAGGAAAAAAGAAAGTGGGCTTTATGTAACCCTTTTCCAGTGAATCAAGGTTTTATGTCATTTGTATATGCCTCCACAGAGGGGCTCTTTGAGGACCTATGGCTTTGTCAGATACAAAAGGTGTGAGTTAAGAGAAGATAAACAGCCTGGCCAAATATTTGGCAACAAAAATGTATGCGCTGGCACCACTTTCAGTCGATGCAGTTGGTTAATGTGAGCAGAACAAGCACAGCACATTGACGATCCTGGCAGTTAAAGCACATTGGGCCCAAACTGCTCTCTGTGAGGAGCAGAGGACGTCTGTTTTGCCTGCTGGTTAGAGGGTAGTACTTGGAGCTTTTCACAGAACATTTGTCAAGGGGAAATGATGAGTTCAGGAGGCCTGAGTCAAAATCCTCCAATTCCCAATTCTTTGAAGTGTAACCTTG
The DNA here is from genome assembly GCF_000696425.1 of Galeopterus variegatus. NCBI lineage: Eukaryota > Metazoa > Chordata > Mammalia > Dermoptera > Cynocephalidae > Galeopterus > Galeopterus variegatus. Next base: position 243,558 of record NW_007726876.1, on the reverse strand, counting down.
GGAAAGTTGCTTAACCTCCCCGAGCCTCAATTTTATCATCTGTAAAATGGGCATAATAATGGCACCTACTTTGCAGGTCTGCAATGAAGATAATAGATTAAACTGATGTAAGGAAGTTAGTTCAGAGCCTGGTGTGAGTAAGGCCTCAGTAAACACTTCCCTTTGCTTCTTTTTTTGTCATACCCTTCCCAGCCTTTAGTCTGTGGCCACAGTGCCACTGTCCCATGGCAGAGCTCTGAGTTACCTCAGGAGGTAGCAGGATGAGTACGCCTAAGCCATATTGCAGCAGAGGGAAAGCCATCACAGCATGCCCTTGCAGAGCACCTGCGCCTTACAAAAGAGGCCTTGGCTCTGTGCCAGGGATTCTACTGACATTCTGCAGCAGGTAATCCTTCGTTGTGAAGCTGTCCTGTGCACTGTAGGATGTTTAGCAACTTCTCTGATCTCTATCCACTCCATACCAGTAACATTCTTCCTCCCTCCAACCCCAAGTTATGGCAACCAAAAATATCTCTGGATAGGCCGGCCCGTGGCTCACTCGGGAGAGTGCGGTGCTGATAACACCAAGGCCATGGGT
>NW_007726876.1:236936-241800 GCF_000696425.1 Galeopterus variegatus | reverse complement strand
GCGCACCCCTCATGAGCCACGTGACAGTGGCCAAGCTACTTCACATTCCCGAGCCTCCGTTGCTTCATCAGTAAATGGGAATAATCATCGTACCTACCTCAGCAGAGTGCCGGGAACACTCACTTATTGCAGGTTCTTAATATTTGCAAAAATACATGTAGTATACACCGCATGCCAGGCACAGCACCAAGTGCCTTCTGTTAATTAACTCATCGACTGGCCAAACAGCCATATGAAATAGGGGTTATGTTCTTCTTGTTTCACAGGTGGGGGATTGAGGCTTAGAGAGGTTAAGTGACTTGCCAGGTGTCATATAATGAGGAGGTGAAAAAGCAGACAAAGAGCATCTCTCAACTATCTTGCTTTCTTGATGCTGATATTGTCCAGAATTCCGAAACCCTCCCTACCCAGAGCAGCAGGAAGTTCAGTCTCTCCCCATCTTCAGAGTCCTTGGAATAATCCAGGAGACGTAGAGCACTTCCTCCACCGATAGGGTCAATTATTTTCTGTTGTCACCTGCTGAAGACAGGCCATCCAAGAAATCTGAAGGAATAACTCCAATTAGAAAAGGTGGTAAAATGTTTTGGAGATGCCTGTGCTCTGTGATTCGCTGCAGTAACTTTATTCATTTATTTGATTTTTGGAACTGGCCAGCACGGGGATCCGAATGTTTCACGTTCACATTACAAGGCTGCGCTCTAACTGACTGAGCTAACAGGCCAGCCCTGCAGTGTCTTCAATAACCCAAGGCTGGAAGTGACATATCATCACTTTCTCATATTTTTTTGGTCACACAGACTAACCCTAATAGAACAGAGAGGGGTCTATATAAGGTCATGGGTATTGGGAGATTGGGGGCCATCTCTGAGGCTGGCTATGGCAGCAACCGTACATCGTAGAAAACTTTCAAAAGAAGATATAGACTTTGACTAGAAGATCAGTTTTTATTAAATATTTAGCCTCATATTGTAGATGATTATTTTGCTTAGAAAAATGCTCCTGGGAAAGGCTACAAATTCCTTTCATGTAAAAGATAAGAAGCATGACATTAGGTCAGTCTTTATTTGAATTTAGATCTGGAAAATCAAATTAGCTAGAAAAATAGACTTTGGTCAACAGATATCGAGGCCTAACATTTGATTCTAGAATTTAACAAATATGTAGAAACACAGCAAATTAATAAGTATTAGTATAACCAAATCTTTAAAAAGTATATGCTTGGTCAACCTGTGAGATTCTTTTAGTACATCCAGGGTTAGAGAGGAGATATGTATCTTTACTATAGGAGGACATAATTTTTTGAATAAGACACTTAGTTTTTCATACAGTATTCCCAACTACATGTTTCTGCATGACCTGGCTCCTGCGTAGTGGTGAAACATGTCTCATCTCCCACAGTTTAGCTACACTGTGTGACTTTCTGATTCTTAAACACAAGCCCTTGACTGCCTCAGGACCTTTGCACTAACTTTTCCTCTGCCTGGAATGCCGTTCTTGCAGACTACCCAACACTGGCCCTGCCTCCTTGAATTTCTGTATGTACATGATTTCTTCAGGAAGTTTCTCTAGCCTTCTCGATTATTCTCTTTTTTATGATCTGGTTTTGTTCTTCATGGCACTCACCAAAACCTAATTTATTGTTATTTAAAAAAAAATTTATTGCCTATTTGCTTCTAAAAATATAAGCTTCTTGCCAAACATGTTTGTTTATTCCCAGTGCCCTCGCACGATATCGTACACCCTAGGTGCAAGATAAGTATTTTCTGAATTTGTTGTTGACTCTGTGAATTTACAAAAAGTGACCAACATTTGGTTGCAATCATCTTTGATTTGTAGGCAACTGAATTTCGTCCATTTCCAGTTGCCAAGAGTTGCCTTTATTTGGGATGACAACCCCTAAACATTTGCTGTCTTGTGCACCAAGAGTGTGAAGCTATGTCAGGAGATACCAGATAAAGGATCAGTCGTGGCAGCTCCTTAAACATATAAACATATTAAACATTCAATGCATCAGCACCTGGTCTCGTAGAGAATTCCATCCTTTAGTACATGATAAGTTGGGGTTTACAGTCAACGTCCACTTAGCAAATGTTTATTGTACGACATGCTTTCCTTTTGTTTCCTGTAAGTATCACTTCATGCCCTGCCAGGATCTGAGGTCACAGAAACACAAGGAGACTATTAACATATCAATGGATGAATCTCTTTGGAATCCAGAATTTGGAATAATATTTGCATCTTGAGCTCAGAAGCCACCCAGGCAAGCCTGCTTATTGATCGCCTTTAATTTCCCCTTAAAACAGAGCCTGTTTCTGAATAAAAGATTAATAGAGGACGGCTCCATTGGTTGCATGATTTATACTCAAGTCCTGCCTCTCCTCCATTCAGAAGTGCTTTGCATGCTCATCCCCACCCCTGAGATGTTTGGATTCAGTTCCACAAGAAAAATAGCTGCTGGTCACCAAAGCCCGCAGCTTAATTGAATTTGTCTTTGTCCACTTAATCTTCATGCTTACAAAAAGTGGGGGCAGGAGGGGTTTATACAGAAAAGACGTAACTAAAAAGTACACACGACCATTAGGAGAATGGGCTGAGGAAAGAGATATAAATGTGTTTTAAAAAAATAAAAACTGAGGAGGTCATTTAGAATTTCTGTGCTGCACTTCTCTTTGCTTAAGGCATTAATAAATGCACTAGGATAGCCCCAGTCTAAACATGGTGACCTAAAAAGTAAATTGTACTGCATCAGCTTGCAGCAGATCTATCATTTTTGTTTTGGTTATAAATTTCTTTTTCCTTTTGGGAAAGAAAAAACATAAGAAGAAAGTGAAGATTTCTGTTTTACGTAAAGTTTGGGACCTCTTTCCATAAATGAATAGTTGGCTATATAATGGGTCATTAATAATAAAAACATTAACAATAGCAATCATTTATCAATAGCAAGCACTTTTTAAAGCCATTGTACTGTTTAATCTTCTTCATCTTATTTAATCTTGACTCCAAAACTCTGAAGAAGATTCTATTATTATTTCCATATGGACAAGGCTGTGAGTAATCAAGGAAGCTGCCCAAGTTTGCCAGGTGGCAGATCCAGATTTGGGAGCCGGGTGTATTTGACTTGAACATCTAAGATTGCAGTGCTCCCAAGAGAAGTACATTTCCTGGGGTTTGCTCCCACCTGTTCATTTCTTCACCAGCACGGACGGAGGAAGCTAGACTTAACCACTAGGTGATATCATCTCCCATGGCCGAGTAGGATTACTGAAGACAGCATTGCCTAATCTGTTGCCTTTGGTCATTTTACATGGTCACTTTCAGCGTAAGTGATTTAAGACGCTGGACAGACGCAAGGAGCAGAGAGGAAAGCTGGGTCAATAAGAATCTAAATAGAACCGTGATGCACCGTAATTATGATCACCCCTGACGCCAGCCGCATGATGAATGTCCGAGGTGCTGATACAGAAAATGACCTCCCTGAGAAGTTAACAGTTATGCTGTTATCTGAAATAAACCTAATGATGCCCGGGGTTGGATGCTAAGTGTGTGAAAGGTGGTCATTTGAGTGTTTTCTAGTTTCCCTCTTTGATGGTGAATATTGCAATGGACTGAATGTTTGTGTCCCCCCCAAATTCATATGTTGAAATTCTAACCCCAATATGATAGTATTAGGAGGTGAGGCCTTTGGGAGGTAACTAGGTCATGAGGGTGGAGGCTTCATGCATGGGGTTAGTGCTCTTATAAAAGGGATCCCAGAGAACTCTCACTTTTTTTCCACCAGGTGAGGATACAATGAGAAGTCTGATGGAAGTCTGCAACCCAGCAGTGAGTGCTCATGAGAACTCGACCATGCTAGCGCCCTCACCTTGGACTTTCAGCCTCCAGAACTGTGAAAAATAAATATCTGTTGTTTATAAACTACTCAATCTATGGTATTTTGTTATGGCAGCTCAAAGGGACTAATACAGACACACAGAATAATTTTTGATCTAGTAATCAAAATTGTGCTCGAATTAAGGCTTTGGAAGAAAGAATGAGATCAGATTTTGGAAGGCAAAATGTGAAAGTGTCTGCTTTCTAGCTTGGGACAATGATTCCTAATTCTCCAATTTCATGTCTTTCTTTACTTCCCAAATATTGCTTCAATTATTTAAACAAACAAACAAACAAAACAAAACCCCCAAAACTCAACAAAAGATACTGGAATTGGCTGTTACAGGCACCTGAAGAAAGACAGTAAGACAGACAAAGGTCTTACCATCTAATCAGGTGGAAACATACACAAATAATATTTTCATTGCCATTTCACACTTACTGTAAAATGCAATGAGACTCGGGGCCGGCCCGGTGGCGCACTCGGTAGAGTGCGGCGCTTCGGAGCGCGGCGGCGCTCCCGCCGAGGGTTCGGATCCCATATAGAGACCGGTCCGCTCACTGGCTGAGCACGGTGCGGGCGCGACACCGAGGGTTGTGATCCCGTTGCCGGTCGCGGTATGGGCACGACACCGAGGTTTGCGATCCGGTTACCGGTCACGAAAAAAGACAAAAAGGAAAAAAAAAATGCAATGAGACTATGTAAGGGTTGCATCTAAACTTTTATCATACCCCCTGCGTCTGTGTACCTGTGATTCCTTTTCCAATTGCTTCACTGTACTGAATTAGCTAAGCGTGTAGACTCTGTAGTCTGACTACAGGGTTTCAAATTCTGTATTAGCACTTACTGGCTGTGTGACCTTGGGTAAGTCACTGAACCCATCTGAGCTTTAGGTTCCTTAGCTGTAGAGTGAAAATAATAGAAGTTAACCTACTCCTAGTGTTATCATGAGCATCAAGTGCTTTAGCATTGGACTCACAGCAGGTGCTCAAT
>NW_007726876.1:235277-236670 GCF_000696425.1 Galeopterus variegatus | reverse complement strand
GTTACCGGTCACGAAAAAAGACAAAAAGGAAAAAAAAAATGCAATGAGACTATGTAAGGGTTGCATCTAAACTTTTATCATACCCCCTGCGTCTGTGTACCTGTGATTCCTTTTCCAATTGCTTCACTGTACTGAATTAGCTAAGCGTGTAGACTCTGTAGTCTGACTACAGGGTTTCAAATTCTGTATTAGCACTTACTGGCTGTGTGACCTTGGGTAAGTCACTGAACCCATCTGAGCTTTAGGTTCCTTAGCTGTAGAGTGAAAATAATAGAAGTTAACCTACTCCTAGTGTTATCATGAGCATCAAGTGCTTTAGCATTGGACTCACAGCAGGTGCTCAATGAAGGCTAGTTATTGGTCTCTGAAAGTGACCTCTGCATTGTTCTCTCCCCCATGCCGAGAGGGACTGAATTAATTTACTCAAGATGCAACAAAGAGCATGGTTTGGAGAGTGACTTGATCCTGGCTTTCCATGGTCAGAGCCTGGATATCGCTCAACTGCTGTGTGTCCTTGGGCAACTCAGGCAGCCTCTCTGGACCTCATTCTTCTCATCTGCAAAGGGAAGATGATAGATCCACTTGAGAATTAGGCTTAATGTGTATAAATCACTTAGCTCAGTAAGCGGCGGCTGACAATATTACTTCATTATTATTTTTAGGCTCTCTACAAATCATAATGATGCCTTCCTATGCCTATAAATCCCAGTTTTAGTGATGTTTATGCATCCATTTAAAAGTGGGATTCTGAGTGTCTGAAGAGTGCATTGTTTTTATCCTCTAACGTGTCTCCTGAAAGCTCAAATTTGGTGAGTGAACTTACAAGAAGAGTGCTAGATACGGATTCATGTGGGTTTGTCTTCAAAACACTTCTTTAATCTCCACAGTTGCTGTGGAATTTGTGCCATTTCTGCTTGGGTGATCAGATTGTGTTTCATAAACACTATCCCCTATGTTTAAAAATGTTTAAACAGCCACTCGCAGGTGGCTCGACGTGGACTGCACTTAATGCCTTGTTTAACTTGGAGCTTCCATTGTAGGTGGGGCTGACAATCAACTGTTATGTCTGCATCAGTTTCCTAAATAGATACCTACCTGTATTTTTCAGAATATTCTCTTCTGATTTGAAATAGTTCCTTGATTTTCTAGTGTTCTTCTACAGAAGAATTTCAGTATATCAACTGTCTCTCATAACCTTCCAAAAATTGGAATTATTCCTGTATTTTTAGAGTTCTTTTTTTCCCCTGATGTCCACCTTTGGATTTCTTCACCCAGAACTTTTTAAACATCAAAATGGCCAGCTCACTCTCATCCTTCATCACCTTCACTATCCTGGGGGAAGTGGGGAGAACTGGACATATTAAACTGCTTTCTTCAACTTCGTTTTAACTAA
>NW_007726876.1:230070-234922 GCF_000696425.1 Galeopterus variegatus | reverse complement strand
TTTTTTTTTTTAAGTTTTAATCTCCTGCTCTGGCAAGTGTCTGCTTGTGCTTTTTCAAAGGAGGAGTTACAAGGTAAAAATGGAGGAGGAGGAGCAAACCTTCTGCATCATGCCTCAGCTCTCATTGCAGCTCCAGCCGTCCTCACCCCCAGACTCTGATAAAATGAGCAGAAGCATAGGAAAAAGAGAACAGTATAGTCATCCGTGGAGACTTAGCAGGTGTTTTAGTCTGTTTCTGTTGCTTGTAACAAAATACACGGAACTGGTAATTTGTAAAAAAAAAAAACCAAAATTTATTGCTTATGGTTTCTGAGGCTGGGAAGTCCAAAATCCATCTGGTGGTGATGACAGTGACCCAGGGAGTCTCACATTGCAAGGTGGCAGAAGCAGGGGGAACAGAGAGACTCATTGTGTCCCCCTTTAAAAGCCCTTCAAGCCACACCCATGACCACCACTTTTAATCCAGTCACTCTGGTGTGGTCCTGTAGTCTAATCACCTCTTCAAGCCTCCACATTTCAATGACCGTAGTAGGATTTCCCACCCTCTTACCAGTCACAGTGGGGGTCAAGTTTCTCATACATAAAACGTGGGGGACGTGATTCAAGCATCAGCGAATTTGTGGGGACTGTAAGTCAATCCACTACAGCAGGTAAGGCAGAGACGGCTGAAGTGGAGGGAGAGCAAACTCCATTACACCCTCTGTGTGTCTCACCTCCCTTCCTACACACCACAGTCTTACACTGTGACAAATCCTGTTACTGCTCTCAGGCTTCATGATGCTCACCTTTCTGTCTAGGCAATTTTCAAAAAAGTAAAATAAGCTGATGTGAGAAAACAGGATATGAAAACTCAGTCTCATGAATGGGGATATACGGGTGATGTCTGCTCCTCAGTGGACTAGTGGCTGTCCTGAGCTGCATGGCAGATAAGAGTTTGAGCAAAGAGCATGACCCGTATTGCTTTCTCCTGGTTAGAGAGATGTGCAGGGACATAGGGCAGGAAGAATAATCACTTCTGACTGTAGCCTCCTTCTCTGGACAGATCTCCTACAAAATTTATGTAAAAGTATGGCAAGGGTTTTGGAGAAAGGGTGTGTGTCTCAAGAGATTTAGAGGAGCCTTCATTCAATTCTGCTATGGTTGGAAATTGATACCAGAAGAAGTGAGGTATTCTAGAATATACCAAATCCATTTATTTACTCTGAGTAAATGGTCATTTAGATCATTTCTGTTTTTCATATCAGAAGCAATGCTAAAATAAAATGTTTTTCATGTGTACATGGTTAAATTTCTCAAAGATGTATACTTAAAAAGGAATCTCTGGATTATGGGATATGAGCATCTATACATTTTCCATAAACTGTCAAATTGTCTCTAAAACAGTTGTATCATTTTATATACCTAAGAGCAGTGCAAGAGAATTCTCATTTCTCTAAAATTGACCAAAATTTTTAATATCTAACTTTTGTCATTCTGATAGATAGGGAATAGTGTCTTGTAGTTTAAATTTAAATATCCTTAAATACTCACAGTAATACTCATTATCTCTTACATGTTTATTCTCCTGGTACTCCCATATTCATTTTTTTTGAACATTTTCCTACAGTTTGTTTTTCTCATTTTAGATACACATTTTGGTGTTAAGTGCATGACAAAAATCATTTTCCTGTTGTTGGCTTGCCTTTTCATCTTGTTGATAGTGGCTTTTGACATATGTAACATTTTAAAATTTAATGTCATTAAATATGTCGGTGTCTCCTTGAAATTGAAAAGAAAAATCCTTTTTTTAAAATTGGTGCTCCTGTTTATTGGGTGCTTTTATGTGTGACTCACTTTTTTGTTTTTAATTTTGGGTTTTTTAAAAATTTATTGAAACATAATTGATCATAAATATCTGTGGTGAACAGTGTTGAATAGCAATACCTGTGTAATATGTGATGCTCAAATCAGGATAATTAGTATATTCAACACTACACAATGTAATCTTTTTTGGGTCCCTTTACCAATTTCTTACTAACCCTTCCTGCCCCTTTCCCACCTCTGGTGGCCTCAGTTCTGTTCTCTCCTTTTGAAAGTACAATGAATTATTGTGATTGTTGTATTTTTGTTCTTTCTTTTAAAATTTATTTGTTTATTTTTTTTGGCACCCATTTATGAGTCAGGACATGCAGTGTTTCTCTTTCTGTGTCTGGCTCATTTCACTTAACATAATTTTCTCTAAGTTCATCCATGTTGCTGCAAATGGCAGAATTTTATTCTTTTGGGCAGAGTAGTATTCCATTGTGTATATAGACCACCTTTTCCTTATTAAATGAGATTCACTTTATCCATGTTATGCAATTAATTCTCTTCTCCACAGAGCCTTAGTGGGATCTACCTCTAAAATTATATCCCAGATCATTTCACTAGTGTTACCTGCCCCTCTCTGGCCTAAGGTGTGGTCCTCTTTCATTTCGATGGTGCATTTTGATGGTGCTCTCCTCATTTCCTCCTTGTACTCCTCTAACCCATTGTTCACAGAACAGCACAATGGTTTTTAAAATATACACGGGTACTTCAAAAAGTTCATGGAAAGGTACATAGTATCTTTCCATTCTATTTTCCCCCAAACCTTTTGATGTACCCTTTTTAGCTGATCATGTCAACAACCTATTTATAATATTTTCATGAATTCCCATTGTACTTCTGATGGATGTTGGACGTGACCAGCACCATCTTGGACATGACCAGTGCCATCTTGGACATGACCAGCGCCATCTTGGACATGACCAGTGCCATCTTGGACATGACCGGCACCATCTTGGACATGACTGGCACCATTTTACACATTCTCAGCACAAAGTGGCCACCAGCCTTTCCCTTAGGAGGAACCTGGTGGTTTCTGAGAAATAGAAACTCTTTCACACCAGCACCAAACCCCTCCCTGATTACGCCAGCCTTCCTTACAACCTATATAAGCCTTCCCACCCCTATGCCAGTTGCTGCCCTCCATGTTGAGTGCAGCCTGGCAGATTCTTTTCCTTTAATAAAGCTTGATTGGTACCCAGTGTTTCGGCTCAGTTTCTTTCAACTTCAAAATAAAATAAAAAATTCTCACCATGGCTGTGCGATCCAGCCCACAGAGAAACTCTGGCATATTATATATCCTCTTCAGAATCTTGCTTTTTTCACTTAATTTATCCTGAATATGTTTCTGCATTAGTGCAAAGAGAGCTTCTTCATTCTTTTTTTACAGCTACAAAATACCCCATTTTATGACTGCACCCAAATTTATCTACTTATTTTTATTTATGTTTATGAAACACTCCTGGAGAAAGCACCCAAACTTATTTAACCACTTCTCTATTGGTGGATATTTCGGTTGTTTCTTTTCTTATCTATCATAAACAATGCTGACATGAAAGTCTCAATGTACATTATTTTCCTAAACCTATCAGAGAGATAAATCCACATATTATATAGAACTGGGTTGAAAGGATAATGCTATGGATACATACTGTGATGGTTTCTCTGCATAGAAGAGTCCAGTTTTCTTAGCATATCGGTGGAGTGGAGGGAGATGAAAAATCGATGGAGATTGATTGGAACAATTGAATGGGAAGAAGGTGGAATTTCAACGTGGGCAGAAGTCTCATGACTGCTGCCCTGGGAAAGTCAAAGACAGGAGAAGGGGTCAGAAATGGGAGGGTGAAGAATGGTGGGGTGCTGGGAGGACCAGGACAACGAGGACCACCGATATCCAATGAGAAAACCCCAATGTTGGAAGACCTGCTGCATTTCCTCCTGACTCTCGGTAAATTTCTGCTACATTCTATTGCATTGGGGGACAAAATTCTAGAGTCTTTGCTAAATTAGAACAATTGAAGACCCTAAGTGATATGTATAATAACACTAATAAGGTAGGTTTTAGTCGTATCCCCATTTTATAGATAAGAAAGATGAAGTTAAGAGAAGTTAGGCTAACTCCACAGCTGCATGTCTACCAAACCGTGGAGTTGGGATTTGTACTGATATCTATCTGGTTTTAGTTTCTGTTATCTTAACCACTCTGCTTTAGCATTTCTGTTAAAGGCTCTTTGGCAAAAAATAAACAAATCTTATTTTAGATTAAAAATTAAAAATAGAAAAAAACATGATAAAATATGTCCAGAGCTTCTGTTATTACGACCTATGCTTACTTCTTGTGCCATTAAAAACTCTGTATTTCCTCTATTTTCAAAAGTTAAACCATCCCAGCACAGCTTGCCTGAAAACTGTTAACACCAAGAAACATATAGGTTAAGGTTATACAAGCTGGCTACAGGCTTACATTGTAGCTTTTCCTGCAAAATGCACAGTAAATTACAAGTGTTCGCATTTCCCATCAGCAAGAGAAATTAGCATCTCTGGATGCTCCATCATACTACAGGATGTCTGTCATGCCTGCATCGATCTTCACTCTCTGCTTCCTGGACCATTTCCTTGAATGTGCTTGCATTCTAACATCCAGTAGAACACTCCTTCCCTCTCCATGCCCCCCCCCACTACCCCCCTTGTTTCTCCAGCAGATCAAGAACTAATACCTGTAGCATTTGGGGAACAAAATTCTTCTCCAGGACACAAAATACATGGCCACTAAGTAGCTCTTGATGTCTGAGAACATATGCCAGGACTCAGGGCATGGGGACATGTGTGTGTGTGTGTGTGTGTGTGTGGTGGATCATAAATTTATTTGGGGGATTTTGGGGGAAAGGTGGCAAAACAGATAGCCTCACAAGGTGTTGCTGCTGTTCAGGACAGCATTGAGTAGGGGAGAAGTGAATCTTTATGTATTCTGAAAGGCATTGGTCTTGCTGCTCTGGCTCGGCTCACC
>NW_007726876.1:216020-229934 GCF_000696425.1 Galeopterus variegatus | reverse complement strand
GTGGCAAAACAGATAGCCTCACAAGGTGTTGCTGCTGTTCAGGACAGCATTGAGTAGGGGAGGAGTGAATCTTTATGTATTCTGAAAGGCATTGGTCTTGCTGCTCTGGCTCGGCTCACCATTTAAGCAATAACTCATGGTTCTCCGGTGGGATGAATTAACCTACCACATCAGTAGGCATGATGGTATAGGGCCTGCGTCAGCCCAGGGTCAAATCCAGCTTGCTGCCTAGTTTTGTAACTTAAAGGTCATTTTTGAGCTGCATATTTGAGTAGGATTTTACCACACAGATTAGGAAGGAAGAGCATTCTAGGACAGAAGTTGGCAAGTGACAGTCCATGGGCCAAATCTGTCACAATCTGTTCTTGCAAATAAAGTTTTATTTAAACACAGCCACACCCATTTATGTATTATCTGTGGTCGCTTTTACTCTACAAGGGCAGAGACTATATGGAACCCAATGCTGAAAATATTTATCTGGCCTTTACAGAAAAAAAATAGCCTACCCCTGATGTAAGTATTAAGCATTTAGGCTGTGAATCAATAGCTGCGTTTAAATCCCAGTTCTACCACTTACTTCTGGATAATATAACCTTGGTTACACATGTATAATGGGAATATGAACACTTCCACACTTCCAGCTTGAGATGAGAAGTAAATTCAGTAATCATAGTAAGCACTTACTCAGTGACAGTTATTATGATTCATCTAGATTAAAGATTTCCAGAGATTTCCCATATTCTTGATGCCCTAGATTATAATCATACTGAATCTTTTCTGTCTTAATAAACATTAAACATCAAAAATATTTGAGAGATTTTGGCAGCCATGTATTCTGTTCCAGAAATAAAGGATTCCTAAAATACTGGCAGCACATTTTCAGTATATTTGATGTTGATTAACAGAGTCGTGGCAACGTAGGAGGTCTCTGGTGGTGTGTCACTGGACACTGTCTTCGATCTATTCTGGATAATATTTTGATTCAGCACTGAAAAATTAAGGTATTTAGATGAAATTTCTAGGAGACAAAATATTGGTATCATAGTATTAAGATTCACAATGGTCTTCATAGCTTCAAATGAAGGATTGGAAGAAATAAGAGAGCATGTACCAAGAATTGATGTGGATTCTGGCATCAATTATTTGAGTCTGGGAATGGGGATACTTGGCCAGACAGCAGTTCCTGGGAAGAAGATCTGGGGCTTCTAGTTGGCCACAAGTTCAATTTGAGCCAGATGTATACAGCTGCCAATAAGCAAACGATCTTAGACTGCATTAATGGAGTCAGTACATGCCCTGTGGGCTCTAAATAAGGTAAAGCAAGAAAACCATTTAAATGAGCTAGGCAGCCCACATTTGGAGAATGGAGGTTAGTTATGGAGACAAATTACAGTTTTTAACGGGGATGTTGCCAAAGTTTTGCAGGCTGAGGGGGACGTGGGGGAAGAGTCAGGTTGGTGAGTCATCTGGGAACTATGTCATAATAAGAAATGACTAAAGTATCTGGGGTTGTTTCCCAGGAAAAGAGATGACCACAGGGGAAGAGAGCTTCGTGAAAGCTCTGAAGGGCTTCCACTTGGAAGGCACTGTCTTTCTTTATTGCTTTTGGCAAACTTTGGGGAAATACATGGGAGGCACTCACCTTTCAGCATATCAGCCCACCTCACAATGATTCTTCTTTCCCTTGCCTGTGTGACCTGAGTCCACTGTCCCTGGGAGCCATATTTATGCTTCACATTCCTGCCTTCCTGTTAGTCGCTGATCAGATAAGGGACAGATACCTGGTGAAAGCTAGAACCATCGAATTCTCTCTCCAGGGAATATGGAATTCACCTTGAGGAGTCAGTCTGTTTCTTTGTATGGCTGGATCCATCATGTGTAAATTTAGGGCATGAGGGCAGAGATTACCACCATAACAATGAGGTAGCAGAGAAAGTCAATCTGCAGAGAGAATAGAATGAGGCAGAGATGCAGAGAATCAGGGACGAAAAACAGAGGGTCTTGCTGGCTGTGTTGTTTTTAGCTTCTCATGTCCTGGTTTCAGTTCTTCCTAAGGCTTAACTGCCTTCCTAGACTTGTGTCCTCATCACGAATTCTCTCTCTTTACTTTTACTAGTTCAGTGGGTTTGTTTATTCATGTGCAACTAAAAGTGTCCTAACTAGTTCAGAGTACGGCAGAAGGTAGCTCAAAAAATGGAGACATAATGGTGAATCCTGTTCAGCCACTGAGAATGTCCTCAGGAAGCCCGTGTATCTCTGTTCCTGGGAGCATGCAAATAGCAGCCAAATGACCCTTGGTCACTGGGAGCATAGGGAAGGAGCTTGACCTTGGGCTTCAGAAACACTTGGAATTAATTTCAAGCTCTGCCACTTTCTAACTGTGGGAGCTTGGGCAATGTTCTTAACCCTTACTGAGCCTAGTTCTTGTACAAAATGGAGAGAACAAGGTATACCTCACAGAACTGTTGAAAGGATAAAATAAGCTCATGGAATAATTCCTACTGCTGCTGTAAAAAACTGCCACAAACTTAGTGGCTTAAAACAAGACAAATTTGTTACCTTATTGTTTTGGAGGTCAGAAGTCTAAAGTGGGGCTCACTGGGCTAAAACCAAAGTGTGGAGCTGGTTCTTCTGGAGGCTACAGGGCAGAATCTGCTCCCTTCTTTTTCCAGCTTCTGCAGGTTGCCTGTGTTCCTTGGCTGGTACCTCTTCCCCCACTGTCAAAGTGTGTCCCTTCAACCTCTGCTTCCATCCTCACACCTCCTCTGACCTTGGCTTTCCTCTTTCACTTGTAAGGACCCTGTGATCACATTGGGTCCACCCAGATGGAAAACTAGCCTTTATCTAAAAGTCCTTAATTTAATCACACCAGCAATGTCTCTTTTGCCAGGAACGGTAACGTATTCACACCAAAAGATCGAAAGAGTTAACCTTTACTGAAAGCTGTCTACTCAATCAGCATGGTGCCAAATGCTTTTATGCAAACTGTTTTATTTAAGCCTCACAACAGTTCCAGGAGATAGACTCAGAAAGGTGACATTATTTGCCCTAGGCCACCCAGCTAAGAAGCATCGCCAAAAACCAACTTTTGTCATGTAAAGCCAGAGCTTTCTCTCTTAACCACCTGTGAGAAGTGGCAAAGCCTGGGCCTTTCTTCAAGCAGGCAAGGAATCTTGCCGGTGAGCCAGAGAGACCCATGCTGTCTTCAGCAGGCAGTGGAGCCATGGCTCTAGCCTGTAGGTGCAGTTTTTTGGGAGATGCCATACATCTGGATTATTTATGTGAAATGTCCCAATTTTGAAATGTTGGAAAGCAATTTACATGTTTAAAAAGCGTTGCGCAGCCAAATAGCATAAGCAGAAGTGCCATATCTCACACCTGACTATCAATTTAAGACATCTTCGATATTGTAATTTTTTGTTTGTTTGTTTTTTGGTGATTGAAGATACCCGGTTCATCATAATGGCTAACAATTATTTAGCATTGATTATATGCCTGGCACTATGCTATATAGTCTACTTTCTTATGTCATTCACTAGTATGTATTTTTAATTAAGAATTTAATTCCTTAACTGGGAAGCTATATTTATTTATTTATTTCCTTATATTTTTTGGCAGCTGGCCATTATAGGGGTGGAAACCTGAACCTCAGTGTTGTCAGCACCATGCTCCGATCAACTGAGGTAACCAGCCAGCCCTATTTTATTTTTAATAGGGTTCTTTTCGGTGAATGGTAAGACTTCCATGAAGGGTCTTAAAGAGCAAAGGTTCAGTTGATCTTGGTTTCCAAACCTTGCTCCCCCATTTAATGAACTATGCAACCGTGGGCAAGTTAATGCACCTCTCTGAAGCTACTTCCTTTTCCGTAAAGTTTGTTCAGAGTTTTCTGGTAGGGTTTCTGGGACCATGTGATTGTAGGTGGAAGCACTTTCCACAGCACCAGACAAATGATACTTACGATTCACAGATAATTCACCAAGAGACCTTAATTAGTAGGTAAACAGCACAGAGACTGTGACCCTCATTGTGAATAGAAGGTTGAGATTAGATGCAAAGCTTCTTGCTAAAACTAGCCACATGTCAGGCCTCCGGGCTACAAGGGAGTCTCCATTGGAGAATAACACATGTCCTGAAGCAAAGATGAAACATTTGCTGGCTGGGAAACAGCTCTAGTTCTGCCTTGGTATTACAGGAATTGCCTTCTTGAGTTTCTAGCTCATCATATGAAGGCCTGCTTTCAACAGTGGAGCCCAAGGTGTCCACTTGGCAGCAAACACTGGGACACAAGGGATCTGGGGATAGTTGTGGTTTGGTCATCCACTGGGTGGCCTTGGGACTTTTTCCTTTTTTGGACTCAATTTTACCATCTGGCAAATGAAGTAAACTGAATAAGATCACATAATGTATGGTTTATTCAGTTATTTTAAGAAAGACTAAGGTATTTCAAATGAAAAGACAATATGAATCTTTCCATGAACTTTTTGAAGACCCCTCTTAGACTAAAAAGAGACTAGGAAATTCCTTGCCAATGTATAGTATTTAAAAAATTTTCTTAAGTGGTTTCTGTTTGGAGGCATCTGAACACCAGAGAAAAATACAAATGAAACTGTTTTATACTATTGAATGTTTTAAAAGTTAAGAATTCAGACAGGTGAAAATAAAGTTTCCCTCTTTCTTCTGGTCATAGTCTCCTAGTTTTCATCTCCAAAGACAACCACAGTTATAGGTTTCTAGTGTTTTCTCAGGGATGTTCTGTGCCAGTGGTTCTAAACTGTGGGCAATTTTGACACGAGGGGACATTTGGCAATGTCTGGAGACATTTTTGGTTGTCATAACTTAGGGGGGAGTGCTACTAGCATCTAGTGGGTAGAGGCCAGAGATCTTATCATGCACAGGACAGATNTATGTATTTTTAATTAAGAATTTAATTCCTTAACTGGGAAGCTATATTTATTTATTTATTTCCTTATATTTTTTGGCAGCTGGCCATTATAGGGGTGGAAACCTGAACCTCAGTGTTGTCAGCACCATGCTCCGATCAACTGAGGTAACCAGCCAGCCCTATTTTATTTTTAATAGGGTTCTTTTCGGTGAATGGTAAGACTTCCATGAAGGGTCTTAAAGAGCAAAGGTTCAGTTGATCTTGGTTTCCAAACCTTGCTCCCCCATTTAATGAACTATGCAACCGTGGGCAAGTTAATGCACCTCTCTGAAGCTACTTCCTTTTCCGTAAAGTTTGTTCAGAGTTTTCTGGTAGGGTTTCTGGGACCATGTGATTGTAGGTGGAAGCACTTTCCACAGCACCAGACAAATGATACTTACGATTCACAGATAATTCACCAAGAGACCTTAATTAGTAGGTAAACAGCACAGAGACTGTGACCCTCATTGTGAATAGAAGGTTGAGATTAGATGCAAAGCTTCTTGCTAAAACTAGCCACATGTCAGGCCTCCGGGCTACAAGGGAGTCTCCATTGGAGAATAACACATGTCCTGAAGCAAAGATGAAACATTTGCTGGCTGGGAAACAGCTCTAGTTCTGCCTTGGTATTACAGGAATTGCCTTCTTGAGTTTCTAGCTCATCATATGAAGGCCTGCTTTCAACAGTGGAGCCCAAGGTGTCCACTTGGCAGCAAACACTGGGACACAAGGGATCTGGGGATAGTTGTGGTTTGGTCATCCACTGGGTGGCCTTGGGACTTTTTCCTTTTTTGGACTCAATTTTACCATCTGGCAAATGAAGTAAACTGAATAAGATCACATAATGTATGGTTTATTCAGTTATTTTAAGAAAGACTAAGGTATTTCAAATGAAAAGACAATATGAATCTTTCCATGAACTTTTTGAAGACCCCTCTTAGACTAAAAAGAGACTAGGAAATTCCTTGCCAATGTATAGTATTTAAAAAATTTTCTTAAGTGGTTTCTGTTTGGAGGCATCTGAACACCAGAGAAAAATACAAATGAGCAAAGATGAAACATTTGCTGGCTGGGAAACAGCTCTAGTTCTGCCTTGGTATTACAGGCATTGCCTTCTTGAGTTTCTAGCTCATCATATGAAGGCCTACTTTCAACAGTGGAGCCCAAGGTGTCCTCTTGGCAGCAAACACTGGGACACAAGGGATCTGGGGATAGTTGTGGTTTGGTCATCCACTGGGTGGCCTTGGGACTTTTTCCTTTTTTGGACTCAATTTTACCATCTGGCAAATGAAGTAAACTGAATAAGATCACGTAATGTATGGTTTATTCAGTTATTTTAAGAAAGACTAAGGTATTTCAAATGAAAAGACAATATGAATCTTTCCATGAACTTTTTGAAGACCCCTCTTAGACTAAAAAGAGACTAGGAAATTCCTTGCCAATGTATAGTATTTAAAAAATTTTCTTAAGTGGTTTCTGTTTGGAGGCATCTGAACACCAGAGAAAAATACAAATGAAACTGTTTTATACTATTGAATGTTTTAAAAGTTAAGAATTCAGACAGGTGAAAATAAAGTTTCCCTCTTTCTTCTGGTCATAGTCTCCTAGTTTTCATCTCCAAAGACAACCACAGTTATAGGTTTCTAGTGTTTTCTCAGGGATGTTCTGTGCCAGTGGTTCTAAACTGTGGGCAATTTTGAAACGAGGGGACATTTGGCAATGTCTGGAGACATTTTTGGTTGTCATAACTTAGAGGGGAGTGCTACTAGCATCTAGTGGGTAGAGGCCAGAGATCTTATCATGCACAGGACAGATGGGATGTTCTGTGCCAGTGGTTCTAAACTGTGGGCAATTTTGACACGAGGGGACATTTGGCAATGTCTGGAGACATTTTTGGTTGTCATAACTTAGGGGGGAGTGCTACTAGCATCTAGTGGGTAGAGGCCAGAGATCTTATCATGCACAGGACAGATGCCCATAGCAGAGAACTATCTGGTGCAAAATGTCAGCAGTGCTGAGGCTGAGAAACCTTGTTCCACGCATATATTAACAAATACAAGCATGTGTGCCTACACCAACAGAGGCACTCACACCCTTTTTATACACAAATGGTAGACACACCACACATTTTTCTACGTCTTGTCCTTTTCCCCTAACCATGGAGATTGCTCTGTAGCTGCACAAATAGACCCTTTCAAGCTGCAGAATGTTCTCCTGTATAGATAGATCATTTATTCACTCAGTATCCTATTGATGGACATTCAGATTGTTTCCAGCTTCTACAAATGATATTGCTGATTATTCTTGTTCACAGCTTTGTGTGCAAATGCCCATGTACTAGTGTTTCTGTCTGACAGTTCACCTAAGTGGAAACACCAGGTCAAAGAGTATATGGCTTCAAAATGCTGATACATGTTACCAAAGGTCCTCCAAAGATAACCAATTTACATTCCCATCAACCACATACAGAGTGCATCTTGCCAACACTTTTATCAACAGAATATGGCCCTTCTGTCTTTCAGATGATTTAGCTTCAAGTAATCGTGTATTTTAAAACAATTGTAATTTCCAACCATTAATTTTTCTTCAAATATTTATTCTTTGTGTTAGACACTTGGGGTGGGGGGTATAAATCTTAGTGTCTACCCAGAAAAGTATTTCCATTAGACTGAGGGACTGAGCCAAGCAAATTCATATTTTGTACTACAATGCAATACTTTCTATGAACTAGGCTAGCAGAGCATAAAATGAACTGCACAGAGCTTTTAAATTTCATGTAGGCCTAGGATGTGTCCAATCTTCTAATTTTTCAAGAAAAGCCTGGAAACTAGATTTTTATGTGACAGCCCCTAATTTTGAAATATTTGCAAAAATTTCAAATATTATTTCACTCAGCATAATGTCCTCAAGGTTCCTCCATGTTCTAGCGTGTCAGAATTTTCTTCTTTTTTAATGTGGAATAATATTCTCTTGTATGTATACACCACATTTTGTTTATCCATTTATCTGATGAGAGGCATGTGGGTTGTTAACACCTTTTGGCTACTGTGAATAATGCTGCTGCATACATTGATGTACAAGGATCTGTTTGAGTCACAGCTTTTAGTTCTTTTGGGTATATACCTAGGAGTGGAATTCTGTATTTAAGTTTTAGGGTTTTTTTAAAACTTTTAAAAATTTAATCTATGTTTAATGTAAAATCATCAGAAAAGAAAAATAGCACAGAGGAAAAACAAGCAACTATAATTCTACCTCTGGTTGATACACACTGTTAATTTCAAAACTAATGTGAGTTTAGAAGTGAACATTTAGCAAACACAGATAAACAAAACAAAACAAAAAAATCACCATGGCACATGACCATATGAAAAGGTGCCCTCCTCCCATAGTGACACAGGAATACGAATTAAAATGAGATGATGATGTCATAGTACATTCTTTTCTCATCATGACCCAACCTCATTTAAGGATTGGGCTTCTCTTTCAAGCCCCCACGTGCTCTCTTCTATTTGATTCTTGCTTTGGTTTTCGTGCTTGTTCTCATCCTGTTGGCTTCTTTCCTGGTTGTTACGACCCTAGACATAGGATGGAAAAATACCCTTTTCTGTCTTTTTATTTTTTAAGTGTACTTAATTAATTATCTCTTCTCCAGCAATTAAAATAGAGTAATATAAGCTAATTAAATCATTCAAGAATTGCAGAAATGTCCAAAGTAAAATAAGCAGTCTCTCCCTCTTTTTTAAAAAAAATTTAATTTATTTATTTTTGATTATATATATTTATGGGGTACAGAGTCGACTATCAGTATTTGTGTACAGTATGTAATGATCAGATTAATATTATTAGCACGTTCATCATTACAAATTCCCTCTCTTTCTAAACCCACTGTCTTTGCTTATGTAGTTACATGTGTCCCATATTAAGGATATTTGGAGCTTGATTACTTTTTGTTTATAAAAATGGATCAGATCATATTATTTTGTATTTTGTTTTCTTCAACCTAAAGCACTCTTTCAAATCAATACAAAATCAAAGTTATGTCTTCTTTCATAGCTCTTAGTATGATATGTTATTAAAACATACCCCAAATTTTGGACATGTGGATTGATACCAGTGTTTTTGTCCTTTTGTATTTGCTCACTAGTATTTTATTTTGTACATATTGTTATCAAAAGTAGTGTTGTTGGGTCAAAAACTGTATGTGCATATTTTTATTTTAATAAACATTATTACAGTACTTTCAAAAAAAATCACCAATAACTTTGTATCTTCAAGATAACCACTGTTGATATTGATTTTTATTTTTAGAGAATAAGAATATAGGCAGAGATGAACAGTGAAAATAAGACCAACATTTGGAATGGTATATGTTAAATCACCATTAAAAACAAAAAGCCAATATTGAGGATTTAATCTGTGTGGGTGTGTGCTAAACCCTCTCACTTTTCCCCATTCATCCAGGATTTTGGTAGAAAGGAACATTGTTACATATCACAGGGCTTGTGAGTCACATATCAAAGCCAGGATTTGAATCCAGGCTGTCCCCTGTAGGCACAACTGCCTTGCAGATGTCACATTGCACTTCGTGCTGTCTTGAAAAATTTCCCATGTCATTAAGTACTCTTCTGCAAAATCACATTTAATTACTGAACACTATTACAGGGGGTGGATATATCATCCCAATTCTCTATTGATTATATTTTCATGTTTATACTACGATATTAATGAGGCGAATATCATTGTGAGTGGATATTTGCATGCATCCTCGGTTTTTTTAGGATAAATTCCCAAAAGTGAAATTGCTCAATAAAATAAAAGTTTCCAAAGCATTTGATACATACTGCCAAGCTGGTTCTCAGAAATTTACACTCATTTACATTTCTGCCATCAGTATGTAAGAGTTCCTTACTCTGTATCTTGCCAACAGTGGAAAGTGAAATTGCTCAATAAAATAAAAGTTTCCAAAGCATTTGATACATACTGCCAAGCTGGTTCTCAGAAATTTACGCTCATTTACATTTCTGCCATCAGTATGTAAGAGTTCCTTACTCTGTATCTTGCCAACAGTGGATATTAACAATGAAAACAATTAACAACAAAAATTCTTCAGCAAATTTTACAATTAAAATTCTCATTGTTATATTACTTTATTATTTATAATATTCTCTGGGAAAATGAAAATGCTGACCATACCAAGGGTGGACAAGAATGTAGAGGAATTGGAATGCTCATAAACCACAGGTAGAGACGCAAAATGGTGCAGCCACCTTGTAAAATAGTTCAACAGTTTCTTAAAAAGTTTAATGTACCCTATAATCTAGCCATTCCATGCCTAGGTATTTATCCAAGAGAAAAAAAAAAAACATATGTCCATACAAAGACTTGCACACAAATGTTTACAGTGGCTTTAATTGTAATAGTGTCAGACTGAAAATAACCACATGTCTCCCAACAGATGAATGCATAAACAACTTGTGGTTTATCCATACAATGGACTACTACTCAGTAGTAAAAAGGAATGAACTACTGATACATGCAATGACATGGGTGAATCCCAAAATTATTTTTATATTACTTTATTATTCATAATATTCTCTGGGAAAATGAAAATGCTGACCATACCAAAGGTGGACAAGAATGTAGAGGAATTGGAATGCTCATAAACCACAGGTAGAGATGCAAAATGGTGCAGCCACCTTGTAAAATAGTTCAACAGTTTCTTAAAAAGTTTAATGTACCCTATGATCTAGCCATTCCATGCCTAGGTATTTATCCAAGAGAAAAAGAAACATATGTCCATACAAAGACTTGCACACAAATGTTTACAGTGGCTTTAATCGTAATAGTGTCAGACTGAAAATAACCACGTGTCCCCCAACAGATGAATGCATAAATAACTTGTGGTTTATCCATACAATGGACAGTAGTCCATTTACTCAGTAGTAAAAAGGAATGAACTACTGATACATGCAATGACATGGGTGAATCCCAAAANTACTCAGTAGTAAAAAGGAATGAACTACTGATACATGCAATGACATGGGTGAATCCCAAAATCATTATGCTGAGTGAAAGGTGCCAGACAAAAAAGAGTACATGCTGAATGATTCCATTTATATAAAACTCTAGAAAGTGTACACTTATCTATAGTGACAAAAAGACCAGTGATGGGGGGTAGCAGAAGAGAGAGATTACAAAGGAACTTGGGAATAATGAATATGCTAACTATATTGATTCGGGGTGATAGTTTCACAGGTATGTACATAGGACAGAACATAAATTCTGCCCTTTAAATATGTGCAGTGTATTGTATGTCAATTACATGTCAGTAAAGCTGTTTTTAAAAATCTACCCAAATATTACAATATTCTCATTGTTTCAATTGTTGTTGTTTACTAAGCAGGGACACTGAGTATGTCCAGGCAAGCTGGGAATTGCCCAATGCTGGGACTGCTGTCCAAACAGACTAAGAGGGGAACAGCGCCCCCTAGAGGTGTGCAGTGCAGCAGCTGAACATCATTGCGTCCATGTATCAGCCTTTTATATTCTTTTTATGGGCGCTGCCTTTTAATGATTTTACAACTATAAGCTCTCATTATATATTAAGTATATTAAGTGAGTGTCTGTCATCTATGTTGCAAAGATATTTTCCGGCTTCGCAATCTGGCGCTGACTTTTGACAACGAAGAACCGAAGTGACATTTACTTCTGATCCGATAACTTATTTCTTGGCATACACTGTCCTGTGAATTTCTTTCTTGGCATCTAGGATAATTATTTCAGCATCTGTTCTTTTAGAAAACAGGTTTGTCCAGCAACTTGTATTTGTAATCTTCCTTGTGATTTGTTTGATCAAGTATATTGTCTTAAGTCAGGCTGTGGCTGGCTCACAGGTCAAATGCATTAGGCATTCTGAAGTGCTTAATACAGCCACTGTCAAGAGTGCTTCTCCTTTTCTCATTTCCTTCTCTTACTCTTATTTAAACTTGTTGAGGTCTTACCATATACCTGCTCCTGAATTAAGGGCTTTACGTATCTTCTCACATCCAGTTCTTATAATTCTGCAATCCTAGTGTATTAGTCCATTTTTGTTGCTTATAACAAAGTACACGGAACTGGGAGATTTATAAAGAAAATAACATTTATTGCTTACAGTTTCTGAGGCTGAGAAGTCCAAAGTCCATCTGGTGGTGGCAACAGTGACCCAGGGGTCTCACATTGCAAGATGGTGGAAGCAGAAAGAGCAGAGAGAGCGAGAAAGCCAAGACTCTCCTTTTAAAGCCCTCAGAACCACTCCCTGACTACCATTTTTAATCCATTCACTACTGCTTGGTCCTACAATCCAATCACCTCTTCAAGGCTCCACCTTTCGATTACCGTAATAGGGATCACCTACCCTCTTAACAGTCACAGTGGGGGCTAAGTTTTTAATACGTAAAACTTGGGTGATGCAATTTAAGCTCCAATGAGTTTTGAGGGGGGACATAATTCAGTCCACTACATCTAGGCCCCTTTTTGATATAAGGATATGGACCTTTGGAGAAGTAAAAAATCTTATCTAGGATCACATGGGTAGCAGGTGAGGAATCTGAGTTCTGAATTCATATGGCTTGACTCCAAAAGTCAAGGTCTTAACCTTCACCTTACTGTCTCCCACTTACCACCCTGGGTTTCAATGAATTGTTGTCTATTTGTCTTAATCTTCTAACCCTGATAACAAACTGAAGATTTTGTTCACAATAGGCCTTGAGATCTATTGGGTTGAGGAGGAGAAATAACAGTGTACATGGGGTGGGCTGAGGCGTGTTTCCAAAATGTTTTCACCTTAGTCCCAGACACAAACATATAATGGATCAAAAAGTAGGAAGACAATAAGCTCTCTGTGTCGCGCTGCTGCAGCATCATACATGATAACACTGTGAGCAGAGTTTCTCAACCTTGGCTCTATTGACATTTTGGGTGGATCATTCTTTGTTCTGGGGAGTTGTTCTGTGCATTGTAGGATGTTTAGCAGCATCCCTGGCCTCTACCAATCAGATGCCAGTAGCGCCACCACCCCTGCTGTGACAACCAAAGATGTCACTAGACATTGCCAAATGTCTTCTGGGGGGAAGAATGGACCCAGTAAACAACCACTGGCCTGTGATTAATAAAGATTTAACTATACCTTTCACAGCTCCAAAGAAATATCCCTGGTAAAGATACACTGGGTGGTATTTATTTCTCTTCCTATCTTTTTTTTTTTTCACTAGCAGAACTTCCTAGTAGAAGCTACATATTTGATTAGCATACTTCGAAACCTGAGAAATGTTTACTTAAACATACGGTTAATTAAAAGAAAACATTTTTATCATCCTTTTTCTCATTATAGATAATGCTTATTGAACTCCTACTGTTTGCCAATCCCAATGCTAAGTCCCTTAATGTATGTTATCTCATTTATTGCTCACAGCTTTAAAAAATAGAAATAAATATTATCCCCATTTTTCTGATGAGAAGACTGAGGTTTAAAAACATCAAATAACTTCTTCAGGGTCACTCAGAAAGACTGGTACAGCTGGGATCTTAACCCAAGTTTGTTTTACACTGGGGTTAATTTATAATACTGATTTCTAAAATTGATACTCATTTATAGTAGGGCATTTAAACATCTAAAAACAAAAAATAAAAGGGAAAATAAAGTTACTGCTAATCTCGCCACTCAGCAATTCCCAGTACTGACGTTTTGTTGTGAATATATCCAGTCTCTTTTCTGTGCATTTAAAAATATATATACCTTAAGAAAAAAAAAGGGACATGTTTAATATTCTGATTTTTGTCTTTATATTTGGGATATACTTTTCCATCATGATGTTAGATATTCTTCAGTAGCACCATGTAAAAGAGCCATAGCATATTTTAGTAGGGAACTTTGAAACAATCTTCCATTATCAGACATTTTATTTATTTATTTAGTTAGTTTCCTTTTTGTCTTTTTTCGTGACCGGCAACGG